>NW_007728949.1:262541-262855 GCF_000696425.1 Galeopterus variegatus
AGTTCCTTTTTCTCCGCAACCTTGCCAGCATTTATCGTTCAAAGTCTTTTGGATTTTAGCCATCCTCACTGGGGTGAGATGGTATCTCAGTGTAGTTTTGATTTGCATTTCCCGGATGCTGAGTGATGTTGAGCATTTTTTCATATGACTGCTGGCCATTTGTATATCTTCCTTAGAGAATTGCCCATTTAGCTCTTTTGCTCATTTTTTTATTGGGTTGCTTGATTTTCTCTTCTAAAGTTGTTTAAGTTCCTTGTATATTCTGGATATTAATCCTTTGTCGGATGTATAATTTGCAAATATTTTCTCCCACT
>NW_007728949.1:266478-266729 GCF_000696425.1 Galeopterus variegatus
TATTAATAATTTTCTCATTTCTCTTTGATTACCACTTGGCAATTATATATTTCATTTATTATAGTTTACATAAATACAGAATTTTTTTGAACCATTTACTAAATGATGAACAATAACTGATATGGTAATATCAACTTTCGTTATTTATGCATTTTGATCTCAATTTTTTTCACTATTTTATATTTCTACTCTTCTTGGATTTGTGTCTTAAAATGTAGACTCAAAGAACGATAGTGACAATGCTGGATTTG
>NW_007728950.1:0-1549 GCF_000696425.1 Galeopterus variegatus
CGGAGGCGAGTGCAGAGTGGGCCGTGTACAGGTGGGCACGGGCCCGAGGCTGGCCTTGCAGCGCTGCACGTGGTGGGGGTGGAGGCGTCCGCTGCGCCTGCGGCCGGCGTGGGAGGGCGTCTCACTTATCTACAAGGAGAGGCCCGTTCTCACGGGAATCCTCAAGGCCATTAAGGATGGAACGAGATTGCAAGTGACTCCCGTTTTTAGCAGTGTGTCCTAGCAAGAGGCTGAGCATGGTTTGTGGTTACGCATGAGCGAGAGCACACGACTGTTCTTTCCAGTGTGTTTGAGTAATCGGGCTTTTGTTCCTTTTAGTTACTCTTTCTCATATTTAGTAAAAAATAAGTTGTTAGGGAGATAGTGTGTTCATGGCAGAAAATACAGAGAAGAAGCAGCTTTTACATGTGCTCAGAGGGAAAGCCGTGATCCAGCTCTTGTCACGGGAGAAACGGTCAAGGGTGTCGTGGGCACACTCGGTGACTCCCTGTGTGTAAGCAAAGAAAGGCTCATTTGTGCAGAATAGCTCAGAAGACTTGCCCATATGAGACTCCAAGCTCAAAAACAATCATGAAATTGAGGTGCTATATTAACAGGGATGGTTTTTAGCCATGTTTAGCCTAAAATTAAATGTTTTTACGGGTAAGTGTGGCAGTGATTGACTCTCCGTGTTACCCATGCTGCAGAAGCTGAGCGCTGTCCCCTGTGCTCACCAGCTGAATGGGGGAAGAGACGCATGTTTTCTGCATCGTGTGTATTAACTCTGTCCCTTCAGCCCGAGCCCTTCGGAGGAGGGTGGCGGGAGAGTGGCTGGGGTCATCTTAGGCGACTGACGTTGGTCTTGGCATGTTCAGATTGTCTGTCCATCAGGAGCCTCCAGAGCCTTGTGAGCCGCACGGCCTGGCCCAGCCCTGCCCCGGCGGGACTGCCACACCGGCTGGTGGCTCCACTTACACACTGAGGAGGGTCCAAGAACTAGGACTCAGGCTGTTTTTGTACAGCCCACGAGCTAAGAGTGGCTTTGATGTTTTAAAAATTTGTAGAACAAAATAAAGATCAATATGCAACCTATTTGTACCTGTAGCTCACAAAGCCTGCGGTGCTTACTATGTGGCCCTTTATGGGAAACGTTTGCCCGGCCTGGTTGAGAGGGGAGACAGACGCTGTCCACACGTGCACAGAGCTGAGGGTGGGCAGCAGTGCACAGGCAGCCTGGGCAGCGCCTTGGGCCTGTCTGTCCTGGAGCAGGACGGGGAAGCCCGCAGGCCAGGGGCAGGGTCCTCTGTGTGGGAGGGCTTGTGGCTGTGGGAGGGCCAGCGAGGGGCAGCTGCAGGCATCTAGGTGGAGATAGGAATGGAGTCGGAGGGGCAGAAGGAACAGGAAGATCTGGGCCAGTCCCGAAGGCTTTAGGCAGGGAGCCGGGGGTCGCGGACGTGGGCTGGACGCAGGTGCTGAGGGCAGGCACCAGCAGGGCCTTGCTCAGAACCCCAGAGCTCCACAGAAAGCCGGAACCACCCTCCAGGCCCTATGGGGACCCATTGGAATCTTG
>NW_007728950.1:2251-12854 GCF_000696425.1 Galeopterus variegatus
CAGAGCTCCACAGAAAGCCGGAACCACCCTCCAGGCCCTATGGGGACCCATTGGAATCTTGCTGCTCTGATGGCCTATTGGGAAGGTCTCGTTCCACACTAAGAGCTTCCTGGTGTTCGTCTTGCAGAACCTGGATAGAAAGCTTGTCACAGTACGCCATGAGCAACTGGCTGCGCTCTGCAGAAATCGGACAGGAGATACAGGAAGCCTGGATCGTGCAGAATGCCGTAGTCTATGTCCTGAACCACAACCACCACCTCCTCATGGCCGGACGGCAGAAGGAGCTCGTGGACGCCTTGACCCAGCTGCTGGGCATCGTCAAGGCCATAGGCCACAACGGGTGGGTGTGAGTCCTGCAGGAGCTGTGGGGCCAGCCTGTGTCCAGTCTGGGGGCTGCGGGGGCTGTGTGAACCACGCTGGGGTGTCGCACTAGCCATGCACCCTGCAGCCGGTGCCCGCCCACCTGAGCCGCAGGCAGCGCCTGTGCATGGACCTGTGCAGCCTGCAGCTCCCCACCGGCTCCGGGCCCATCTCACTCTGCTCCCAACAAAGCACTGCAGGAAGGGTTTGCCCAAGGTTTGAATCGCTCGGGAAAACAGAGGAAAAGAGTGAATCCATGTGCAAGTCTCAGTCTGGTTTTTGGGGTTGTGGGTGGGTTAACCTCCACATCTGTATTTTTTATCCAGATGGATGTGAACTTGTGAGAGACTAATTCTTCTTTCAGCTAATATTAGAAATTTGAGAACATCGGGTTAGGTCAACGTTTTATCTGACTAAGATGAAATTCTAAGGCTCTCTGTATGTGTTTTTTGTTGGTTTGGTTTTTAGTCTGAACGGTAGCCTTTTAATTTTTTTCTCCAGATACTTAAGTACAAATGTGAGGGAGGGCCAGTGCAGCAATGCAGGCGCATTGTTATTTTAAAATAACGAATATTAAAGCAACAAGTCATTGCCAAGTGGGGCTCACCTCTCCCCGAGGCAAGAGGCCCGAGCGGGGTCCCCTCCTGACAGGGGGGTGCCCGGGGACGTGGGGCTCGGGGGAGCCCAGCAGCCCTCCCTGCGAGCCCTCCTCATGGCTCGGACGCCTGCGAGTGTCTGCTGCAGGCAAAGAGCAGACCCTGGACCTGCTTCTGCACGTGGAGACTGTTCCTGATGCTTCTGGCCGTTCGCATGTTTCAGTCCCACAGTGCTGCCCGTGAGACATATGGGGGTCCATGTCTAAACCCATTCCACCCGGTGGCGAGGTAAAGGCTTGGGCCATTCTTCATGGCCTCTTGGGTGTCAGGCAGCGGGACCGTGGGCAGGTGGCCTTTCTGCCTTGCCCAGTGCCTCACAGGACACTCTTAGGAGTCCAGCATAGGGCACAGATGTCATCTCTCAGTGAGAAGCTGCCCGCTGGACCGTGGGGATGCCCACTGCTCTGCCCACAGCGCTCCCCGCTCCAAGGGCCTGAGGGCGGCGGCATCAGCTCCTCTGCTTCACTCCAGCAGATGACAGTCATATGACACGTGGTCACCAGCCAGCCCTGGTGGCAGCCTTGAGCCTGGCCTGCCTGGCCTGCATCTGGCTGTGCTTCCACGTGCCCACACTTGTTTTCCAGGGACCCCATGATGTTAGTGACACTCTGCAATGCCCTGGCTCGAGGCTTGATCATCAGCAGTATTCCAACCCAGACATCTGAAAAATCGAAAAGACTTGTGCGACCAAATGTGTTTCACACTCCACTGGACTCTGGAGCCACCTCCGAGATCAAAATGGCGGTGGAGGTGCGACACCCGCGCTTCCTGCATGAGGGAGGGTGGGGGGAGGTGATGAGGGACCCCGCGCAGACCTGGGGTCGGGACGCGGAGGCTTCTGATGGGCTTGGGAAGACGTGAGGACCCAGCCTGTCTTTTAGTGGAGGCGACATCAGTGAGAAAACTGGTGACTCCAACCACCGGGAAAGGGCAGGTGGGGGGTCACCCTCCCAGGCTTGGCTCACACCTCTGCTGGTCATTCCAGAGCAGAGGAAGATGTGGACGTAAAACTGGCAGGGGACAGCACTAACAGTAATGGAAAGACAGGCCTGTGTCCCTGAGGACAGAGATACAGCGATCCCAGTGAAGTGTTGACCAGGGAGGGTCAGGTGCCCATGCCACCCGCCCCCCGAGAGGTGGGGCTTGTCATGTTGGTAATCCATCACGAGGGAGAGAGAGTGGTGGCCTTGCTGCTGGATGTCACAGAGCGTTTGATGAGCCATCGCCCATTTTTAGCTCAAAACAACCTTATTCAACCTGGAAGAAAAACATGTTTTTTAATGAGTTTAAGGGAATCTGCCAAAAGCCCCAGCAGAGCCCCTGAGCGCGGACCTGTGGGACGCACTCGGGGTGAGGACAGGAGCAGAGAAGCCTGTGCAGTGAGGCGGGAGGCAGGGAAGGCGCACGGCACAGCGCGGTGGGAAGCCCACCCTGTGCGCTTGCAGCCGGCCGGTCTGCAAGCAGCGCTGAGGTCGGGGCCCGGGTGGAGGAGGCACTGACCCGGGCGGGGGCTCCACTCCCGGCTGAAGGGGAGGGCGGGGGTGTGACTCGTCGTGAGGGGCGCAGGCAGGTCAGCATGGGCCGGCCCGGGGAGGTGGGCGGTGGCCAGGCCGTGCAGGCTGCAGGGCCACTTCAGGGTTTAAGTCTCCATTGCAGAAGGGACAAAGGGACAGCGCTAGGGTCCTGCAGAGAACAGGAGCGAGGGGGTGAGGAAGGACAGGGGCTGCTGTGGGAGGAGCTTCCCTCCTGGATGTGATGGTGGCTGGGTCCAGGCAGTGGCAGGAAGAGCGTGAGCTGACAGTCCCCAAGGATGTACAGAGCGCCACCGTCAGAGCACAGCAGAGCTCAGCAAGGCACAGCTTCCACAGGAAGGGGACGTGGCACACGGCGGTGCTCAGGGCAGGTGCCAGTCCTTTGGAAATGTCCTGCCAGAACGGGACGTCTGCGCAGTCCCACCTGGGCGCCGGTGTAGAGGGGTGGACTTGTCCCCGGATTAATCTACGGAATCAGTGCAGCCCACGCAAACACATTCCGATGGGACATTCTGTGGAACTCGACAAGATTGTCTGAAAGTTTATCTAGAGGGCAGGATGGAGGGAGCGGGTAGGGAGGACAGTGTGCAGGTTTCTGTAGTGCTGAGATGCTCTGCACGGAGCAGGGACTCACGTGCTTCCGTGGGGCAAAAGCCAGCGAGAGATTGTCCCAAGGTCGGCTAAAGGTCATTCTTAGTGGCCACAGTTTAATGCACTGGGCTGGGCTCTGAACAGGGACTCACTAATCTTCACGGTAACCCATGCACTGGGTTACACTCCCACCTAAGATTTGGAAACTGAGGCTCAGAATTAAGAACCTGCCCTCCCTCCTCACACCGCTGTCAAGGAGGAGCTGGGACACAGCCCGGGGCTTCAGGGCACCAGCTTGTGCCCCAGCACCACGTGTAAAACACGTGGCAGGCCTGAGCCCCCAGTTTGGGGCTTCCAGTCCTCACCGTCAATGCCCCCCAGAACCAACAGCCCTGGCAGGGGGAGGGGCACTGGCTCAGCTGCCTGGCCCTCACTGGTGGCACCTGTGGTGACAGTTGTGTGTGCACATGAGGTGGTGACAATTTGGGGAGCACAAGGGCATGAGGAGCACCGTGGGCTCGCCATTGCCATGGCGACTGCTTCCCGGTGTGGCTGCGCGTTGAGCTGGGTGTGTGTCAGCTGGGGTGAGGGCTGCTGAGTGTAAACCACCTTTATGGTCTGGACCCAGGGCTGGCGCCGTTCATTTTTAATGATTTGGGTCTTGGCTCAAGTCCCCCTGTTTAGCATTCAGGTTAACGAGCGAGGACATGTTCACTTCAGGTCTGCGAGTTTGCTCTGAGCCTGACCAGCGGGAGCGTGCCCGAGGTGGCGGTCCCCAGCAGCGCGCGGCAGCAGCTCATCGCCACCTGGGTGAAGGGCAAGCAGCTGCTGCAGCAGCAGATCGGGCCGAGGCTGGGCACCGATGAGCAGGTGCGTGTCACGGGGGCTTGGCGGCCAGGATCCCCCCACCCGGGGCCACTTAGCCGAAGTCTGCATTACGGCTTTAGGAGCCGCGAGCCGCGGGAGGGAGCATCTCCTGTCAGGGAAGGTTGGGGGCTTCTCTTTCCACTGAGGCTGCTGCCGGTGGCCCTCCGGAGACAGTCGCGAGGCCTCCTCTGCGTGCCCAGGCTGCAGGGCCCAAGAGGCACTGTGAGACAGCCCTGATTGAGGGGACTGCCACATCAGGGAGGAGCCCAGCCCAGGGCCCTACAGAGGAGGGGCGCAAGGAGGTGGAGCCCGGTGAGGGACCCCCAGGCAGAGAGGCAGACACAGGGCCCTGCTCCTCCTGTACGCAGTCCCCTCTGGGCTGCCACTGCTCCAGAGCCCACCTGCCTTCACCTCTGGCTGGGTCACCGTGGCTATTGGGTGGCAGCACCTTACATACTTGAGGGCGGTGTGGCCTTGCGTCTTTTCATTCTGTGAGAAGACAATGTGGAGGTGACATTTGCAAAAATAGCCTAAGGTACAAATACTCCATATTTTGTGATCTGATTATTGCCATAAAAGTAATATTTCACAGAGTTAATTCGTGAGCGTTGCAGGCTCTCCACAGCCTGCCCTTCCTAGTGCCCTCGACTGACAGATGCTCAAAGCTTCCTTCCCGCCAGGGCAGCAACGAGGACATCAATGCAGTGACCAGAGTGCTTGTGGCTTTGGAGATGTACTCGTGCAACGGGCTGGGCCTCATGGACTTCACTGTCCCCTCCCTGGCCCAGGTGGGTGTCACTGGGGCTCCTGGGGGTGTGTCAGGAGCTGTGTGCAGAGAAAGACCCCAGCCCGAGAGAGACGAAGAAGCTGGGGCTCAGCCGGTCCTGCCTGGGCTGCCAGAATTCACAGCCAGGCCACATCCTCACCCCCTGCCCCCTGCAGAGCTGAGTGCTCAGCCTCAGTTGCACATCGGGAGCGTCCCTTGACCCTTTCTCTTCATGGACCCTCTGTCCTGCCCCTCAGCGGCTCCCATGTCTGGGGCTGCACACGCCTCACCCCATGTCTGGAGACAGCCCCTGAGTGGAGTGAGAGCCACATCCTCACTCCTGAAATGCCCTTGGTGTGTGGACGTTGGGGGCACTTACGCTGTTGAGTGCAGAAGCTCGGCTTCTGTGGCACTTACGGTGCGACGGTCCTTACAAATCATGGATCTGTTTGGAATAACATACGCTGAACAATCTGTGTCCACATGAGTGTTAAACCGTGCTTAAGGTTTTAAATTAAATGAGCATGCCCAGCTCACACAGTCACCGTCGTGGGCTGCAGGCTGTCAAAAGTCGTCATCACTCACACGACACCCCTTCTCTTCCTGCTGCTGCCCGGGAAGTTGGTGAAAATGGCTTCTGAGTGCAACTGGTCAGACCCCTTGGTGGAGCTGCAGACCCTGACACGACTGACACACTTCGCCTGCGCGGCCCGGGACCACGAGGTCACCATGGCGTGCTCCCAAAACGCCATTCAGACGGGCATCAAGAGCCTGAAGACATTCGGTCCGTAAGTCACCTCTCCTGTGACGTAGACCAACTCCCCACATGAGCAGGCACGTGAGCACGTCCCATCAGGGCGGACCAGAGTGCAGGAGAGCACACGCGTTGGCTGAGGAGCCACTGGCCTAGTGGTGACAGGGAGGACAGGTTTCCCTGCAGGCCATGTCCGCACATGTAGCCCGTGGGTGGCACAGTCAGCTGTGTTAGGGACTCTGAGGTCTCCTGTGCCTCAGCACGTGGGAGTGTGTGGCCCACTGGCCGTGTATGTGACGGGAACAGAAGGGGGGTGTCTTGGTAAGTTCAGGCTGCTGTGACAAAGTGCCACAGATCGGGGAGACGTAAAGCACAGAGATTTACTGCCCACAGTCCTGGAGGCTGGACGTCCACGGTCAGCGTGGCTGGTGAGGACGTCTCCCTGGCTCACCGACGGCGCCTTCTCGCTGTATCCACATGTGGCGGAAGGGGTGACGCAGCTCTCTGGGGTCCCTATTTACAAGGTCCCTAATCCCACTCGCGAGGGGTCCACTCTCATGACCTCATCACCTCCCAAAGTCCCCACCTCCTAATGCCATCACCCTGGGGGTCAGGAGTTCACCATGTGAAGTTTGGGGGACACAGACATTCAGTCTGTAGCAGAGAGAAAGTGGTTCCCAGGTCAGCAGACTATGTGCCATTCCCAACAGACGTACAGCTCTGTTTAAAGTAACTTCGAGTAGACAATAAATAAACTTGGAAGTAATTAAAGGACACTTTCAGTGAAGGGACATCCCCTGCGGTGTAGCTACCACTTGCTCTCTGGAGGCAGCTGTCCTCCCAGGTCTCCCGGGTGAACAACCTCAAATCCTCAGTCACCAGAGCAGCCACCGAGCATCTCCTCTTTTCCTTATAGTTTCTGTGGTTCTCGTTTTTAATGGCTTGCAGTGTTCTGTTAAGTTGGTCAATAATCATAGTACTTCATCTTCTGCCTACTTTTGGACATGAGGCTGTTTTAAATTGGTTGCTATTACAAATACTTCTGCAGTAAAGATTATTTTCCTTGAGGTGGTTTTCTTCTCTTTGGCTTATCTCCTGAGTGTAATTATCCTGAAAGATGAAATTGCTGATTTTCTGTGGCCGAGGTCCAAGGTGCCCATCCCAGCCCTTCCCCCTCAGCCGTCATGGGCCTTGTGGAGCTTGTGGGGTGCTGACTTTGGGAGGCAGGGTCGTCTGCCTCCCACTTGGTCAGAGTTCCTGCAGGGACAGGGCAGGCAGCATATCCACTTCACTCAAAGTGACAGCTCTGGGGGCTGCGATGAACAGCCCTGGTGAGGATTTGGAGTCAGCAGAGGATGTGACCTGAGACGTCTTCACCATTGTCAGCCCCTACGTGTCCAGGGTCTGCACGTGCTGAGGAGCATGCCGGGGACAGCACGGTGCCNCTTTGGCTTATCTCCTGAGTGTAATTATCCTGAAAGATGAAATTGCTGATTTTCTGTGGCCAAGGTCCAAGGTGCCCATCCCAGCCCTGCCCCCTCAGCCGTCATGGGCCTTGTGGAGCTTGTGGGGTGCTGACTTTGGGAGGCAGGTTCGTCTGCCTCCCACTTGGTCAGAGTTCCTGCAGGGACAGGGCAGGCAGCATATCCACTTCACTCACAGTGACAGCTCTGGGGGCTGCGATGAACAGCCCTGGTGAGGATTTGGAGTCAGCAGAGGATGTGACCTGAGACGTCTTCACCATTGCCAGCCCCTACGTGTCCAGGGTCTGCACGTGCTGAGGAGCATGCCGGGGACAGCACGGTGCCCACTCCCATCTTAGTCTCCGCACACACTGCCCTTCACTCTTCTCAGTGCATGGGCACTGCTGCCCCAGGTCCAGGCGAGGACACCGAGGCAGGCCAAGGCTATCACTCACCTGAGACCAGCCAGCTGGTGAGGGGCGGAGCTGGGAGTGCAGCCCAGGTGTGTGGTTCAAGGTCTCACTTGGCAGGGGAGGCTGTTGTGCCTGGCGAGGCCTGTGCAAGCCACATCTAGTGCCCTGCACGCACCAGGGTGAGGCTGGGGACGAGGGAGCCATGATGGGTCCCAGTCCTGTCCTGCCGTTTCTTGCCACTGACACCAAGGGGCTTTTCATCATGAACAACCCTTCCTCCAAAACAGTACAGACCGGATTTGCTCTTTAGAGTGGTGTTTCTATTTGGCGTTTCTAGGTCAGAGGCTACAGCTTATTTTTCCTCTACAAAAAAAAGCTCACTTGCTTTCTGATGTCCCACCCCAGCCAGCCTTCCTGTGCCACCAGTGGGGCCAAAGGGAGCGTCCACAGCCATGCCACTCAGGTCCCTCAGTCGCCCGATGTGCTGAGACTAGAAGATGGAACAGTCGCTCAGACCACCCGCTGCCTGGCAGTGGGACGTCTGTGCCAGGCAGGGGCCAAAGGTTCTTTCTGCAAGTCTCTGATCTGTGGCATTTGGGGTTCCCCACCTGAGACCAACTCTCCTCAGTCACGGTAAAGCCAGATAAGACAAACCTCCATCTGTGAAGCTCCCCGTCAGCATCGCAGCCACACTCTGCGTGGGAACTGGGACTCCCCAGACTTTTGAGAAGCCCCTTCAGCTTTAAAGAGAAGACCAAGTGAAGGAATAGGAAGATCACTCTGGATGAAGCAGACAAGTAAGGAGCAGAAGAGAACATTAAAAAACAAAAACAAGATACTTACAAGTTAAGACGTAGTGTTATGGGAAGGGACTAATCAGGGACTGAAGATCTCTAGAAAATTAAAAAGATCATTTCTGGAGTTGAAAATAAATTTAATAAAGGGTTAGAAGATAAGGCTGAGGAAATCTCTCAGAAAATAGATGGAAAAGGGCAGACAGAGAAAAAATGTGAGAGAGAAGAAATGTGCAGGATCAGTGCAGGAGGCTGAGCATGCGATGGCAGGCGGGAGAACAAAGACAGCAGTGGAGGGAAACTGAAGACAGAAGTGGTCTGGGAGCACGTCCAGAGTCCAGGACACCACTCGTGACTGACACCACGCCCCACCCCACCCCAAAATGCCAGCAAGAGGGACAAAGAGATGCTCACAGTGCAGACACATCAGATCACCGTCCACTCACAGAGAGAAGTTCCTAACAGTGTTTGAAAGGAAGCCACCTACAAAGAAGCAGGAAGCAGAAATGCAAAAGAAAGCAGAGTGTTCTAGGTGGAAATAATTTTCAAGCTAGAATTCTAACCTACCCGAGCCGTCAGTCAAGCATAAGGTTAAAATAAAGCCATTCTTAGACAGGGACCCAGAAAATGTTACTTCCTGTACACTGTTTTTAGAAAGTTACTTGAGGATGTGGTTCAGAAGAACAAGGGAGTAAACCAAACAAGAGAAAGATATGGGATGCTAGAAATAATAGATTCAATCCAGAAAAGCAGTCGAGAGGTGTCCCAAGGTAGGACGGCTGTGCTGCTTGCTGAGAGGGGCACCTGTCTACACTGGACAGGGTGGAGGAAGACCCTGGGAGGGCAGGAGAGAAGAGGAGCTAATATTGGGAGGAGCTAAAAGTGTTGTGATAAAGGGAAATAGAACAATGATCAAAAAGCCAATTGGGAACTCCAGGAAAAACATTTACATACCTGTGCTGTTTTTGATATCCCGTTTTTATGATTAACGTTTTGACAAAGAAAGAAACATTTTGACAAAGAAATCCTCCATTTTGACAATACAAAAGTAATTCAAGGCATAGACAATCTACTTTAGTAGGAGGACAGAAAGCACAAAACGGAAGAGCACAGGTGTCGCACTCACCTCAGGAGGTGGGTGGTCGGGTGTCACTTGTCAAGGGCCCAAAGGATGAGAAGCTAGTGTAATATTTTCAGGTACAAGGATGATAAATAGGGGAAGTAAGAATACTGCTATTAACTAGCTACACTAGCAGGTTAGAAAAGGCAATGGGATGGTCTGAGGAGGCTAAACTCCCATTTATCAGCGTAAGAATCCTGCAGGTCATCTAAAAATGGATAAATTGAGAAATCAAAGCAGAAGCTAATTTTTAGAGGTAAGTTTCACCTGCTGAAAGACAGAGCCAAAGACTTGGAGTCATTCCCGCTAGTGAACAGGACTGAGAGCAAGGGAGGTTATTCTCAACCTCCTTGATAATTCAAGAATTATTTTTAAAAGAGAGAAAGAAACTGCAAAGACATCTTCATAGAGAGAGTCAGTGCAAGAGCGCCACCGCATAAGGCCTTCTCGTGACCGAGGCGAAATGTATTTTCCTGCTCATTGGGGCACGGGAAAGCCCGTCAGGAGGATGTGGGTGGCGGGGCACAGGCTGTGACAAAGTCTGTGTGTCCTGGCCTTTCCATTCTCTCATCACTGAATCTTAAATTGAGTTTTTAAAACCAATTCTTATAATAAATATACTAAAGATGTAAATACATATGGTCATAGAGAAAGAGAGCAGCCATAGAAGACTAAAAATTTAATTTCTACTCTAGGGTTTTTGACAATCATTTGTAGACCCTGGTTGTCCTCTAGTGGTGACCGGTGTCATTGCACTCGGTAGGACAGCACCGCTACCGTGGGCTGGACTGTGGTTCTGTACGTTCCACCACCCACGTCCAGGGGCCAGCTGTGTCCGGCACGGTACTGGGTTCCGGGAGGCTGGGGGGACACAGAGATGAATCCTTTTTTGCTCAGTGAGAGATGTCACACTTTGTGGTCATCTTGCCGGTCACTGTCAGAGCCCTGGACCCCGTCCTCAGTCAAGCAGGACACACAGGCACATCCATCCAGCCACATGATATGCACCACAATTAACATAAAAGATACTTTTAAAAAAAACCACTCATATTTAAAATTCTGATCCTTTTTTTCCATGTTGAAAGTATGTGTCGAAACTCTAGTATGGAATTTGCCAGAGTAATTCTTGTGACAGTATTTCACAATAATAGAAGAATAGCTTTCAGTTCCTGGTGCAAAACAGTGCAGTTAGTAATCAACTAGTATTCTCAACTGTGAGTGCGTACTTGCCAAAATAGGTTTCATGTTTATACTATTAATGTAAAGGAATATGTATTAATGAGAAAT
>NW_007728950.1:13320-15547 GCF_000696425.1 Galeopterus variegatus
CTTGCCAAAATAGGTTTCATGTTTATACTATTAATGTAAAGGAATATGTATTAATGAGAAATTTCATGTAGATCCTTAAAATAGACACAAAATGGGTTGAGAAAATAGTCTAAGAATGTCATTTGGACCTTCCTACTTTGTTCAGCATTTTGATTTAACACCATCACCAACAGTGTTGGGTCTTTATATAAATATGAAAGTCATTTTTTATACCCGTTCTGGCCATGGAAGAATAATGGATGCATTGGACAGCAGATAGTGCAAGGCAGCAGTTCTTGCAAGAAGGGAATGTTGAGAGTGAGCTCCGTGTTCACCCTGGCATTCCGCCTGGGCAGCTTCCCACGCTGCAGTGCTGGAAAGTGGAGCCCAGACAGGAGATCTTCTGGGAGGGAGCAGAGGCCAGAGCATGGGGTGCGTGATCTCGGGGGAAGGTTCCTGCACTGACAACAGTGCTCTCATTCTGTGCAGAGGCTCTGCAGAGTCCGTGGCTGAGCAGTAAACTATACGTGCACAGGGCTAGATTCCACAAGACCTGTCGGAAAACAGGTTTTTGCACGGTGTGTGTGTGGGGGGGTATGTAAGCTGGAGAGAGATGGCAGTGGCCACACTGTGCTGAGAGGAGATGGAGTTCTGACCACCTAGAGCAGGGGGCCTCACAGAATTTCCCAGGCATCAGAAAGGCCACGCCTTAGGAACAGGGCTGCTGAAGCCTTGTCCTCACAAAACCTGATCCAAATCTCAGCAGGACAAAGCTGAACCACCAGTAAATTAACTGCCTTTCAGAACAAAACCCGACACTCTTGAAAGGAAGTCAACGTAGTCCACACCCTCACAATATTTGTAGAGCCCACGCAGTGTCCAACATAAAATAAAAAATTACTAGACATGTGGAAAAGCAGGAAAATGTGACTCACAACCAGGAGAAAAAACGTCAGCAGAGTAGAAAAAACCATCAACAGACCCAGATATATGTTGAAATTAGCAGACATGGAATTCAAAACAGCCATCATAAATACAATAAGGGATTCTTAATGGACATAATTAGTGCATGGGTGGGAATTTCAACAAAGAAATGGAAATTACAGTAAAGAGCCAAGTGGAGATTCTAGAACTGAAAAACATAGGGTCTAAAGTGGAACCACCGTGAAAGAGCTTTCTGTCAGGTTGAACGTGGAGAAGTGAGTAACTTGGACGCAGGTCAGCAGACCATCGAAACTGAAGCACCGGGAGAAAGTCAGAAAAAGAAATAGAAGAGCTGCAGTGGCCGGGGACAGCATCAAGGGCTCTAACCTAAGTGCAATCGGAGTCTCGGAAGGACAGAGGCAAGAGGAGGGGGCCACAATACACACACTTGGAAGTACGATAGCTGGAAAATTTTCGAATTGTATTAAAAATATCAACCCAAAGATCCAAGGTTTTCAATGAACCCCAAGCAGGATAAACAGAAAGAAAACAGCACCTAGCTTTATTATAGTCGCATTGCTGAAGACCAAAGATGTGAGAGAATCTTGAAAAGAAGTTGGGGCGGGCACGGGGAAGACACATCGCGACACATCACCTACAGGGAAAGGGCGGGAGTTGCTGCTGACTTCTCGGGACGCTGCAAACCAGAGCCCAAGGAGGGACGCGGCTGAAACGCTAAAAAAGAAAAAAGCCTATCATTAACCTCCACAAAAAATAGCCTTCAAAAATGAAGGCGAAATCAAGACATTTTAACACCAATGAAAGTAAGAGAACTCATTGCCAGCAGGTCTGCAGAGGGGGCAATGCTAAAGGCAGCTCTTCAAGCTGGAGGGCAGGGGCGCTCCACCGAGGCGTCCTCAGGAGCCAGGACGAACATCCGCGGTGGGGAAGTTGTCAGTGACGTAAAAGCTTTTCCCCCACTCAGTTCTTAAGTTCCTTAGAAGACATGTGACTGTTTAAAATAAACAAAACCATTGTATTGTGGGATTCATAATAAATGTAGACGTACAACGTGTGACAACAGTAACGCAGCAGATGGGAAGCAGGTCCTACGGCACACGGAGGTGGTGCAGTTTGTTCAGGGTGGAACTGCGGTGACTTGAGGACACTTGTCATCCCCCCAGAGCAAGTACTAAAAATAAAATAAAACAAAGAGGTGAAAGTAAAGGTCTAACTAAGGAAATACGTGGAGACACTAAAAATTACTCAGTTAATTGAAAGGAAGGGAGAGAAGGAACAGAGAACGTATGGGACCAGAGGAAAG
>NW_007728950.1:16062-27842 GCF_000696425.1 Galeopterus variegatus
CAGCAGATGGGAAGCAGGTCCTACGGCACACGGAGGTGGTGCAGTTTGTTCAGGGTGGAACTGCGGTGACTTGAGGACACTTGTCATCCCCCCAGAGCAAGTACTAAAAATAAAATAAAACAAAGAGGTGAAAGTAAAGGTCTAACTAAGGAAATACGTGGAGACACTAAAAATTACTCAGTTAATTGAAAGGAAGGGAGAGAAGGAACAGAGAACGTATGGGACCAGAGGAAAGCGCCAGCAGAGTGCTGGGTTTAATCCCAAAGCACCCGTAATTTCATCAGGTGTGAAGGGACCGACACTCCAGTTAAAATTCAGCATCTAGTCCACGGAATTCCACACGCAAGACCCAACTCTAAGCCACGTGCAGGGAACGCTCTGCAAATGGGAAGCCACAGGCTGAGTGCGGGGAAGGAGAGGGTCTGCGCGAGCTGGGCACTGGTGACCGCACGTGGCTGTGTGGAGACACCTCCTGACGACGAGACGATCAAAGCATTGGGGAAACGCAGGAGCGCCAGGTGTGTCCACGTAGCCACGCTTCAGAACACGAGGACACACCTCAGCACTCATTCCTCAGTCGCTGACGGGACAGAGTAGAAAAGAACAGAAGGGATGTCGCTGTAAGTGACGCGGTCGACACATCCCCCCAGTTGACGTTTGCGGAACATGCTGCCCAACAACTGCGCAATGGAGATCACAGCCTCTAGGATGCAGGCAGAGGCAGGGCCAGCCTCCCCCCACCCTGCTAGGTCACCGTGCCCACCCCGGAGTCGCTCCCAGGTCCCTGCCGGCTCGCAGGCCTCAGTTTCACCTTCAGACCGCAGACCGCACTGCACGCAGCAGGTCCCTGCAGGCCCGGGCCAGCACCTCTGTCCCACACCCCCGTTCAGCGCAGTGCCATCTGCTCCCACGGGGCCCCGGGCTGGCGTCTGCCCAGGAGCTGGCCTGTGTCTCCGGTGTCTCCCGGAGTCTGTTCAGTGCTGCGTCTGCATCCTTGGGGCTGAGCTGCACCAGCGGCAGGTGGGGGAGCACGCAGGCTCTGGGAGTGACACTGTGGGTGCCAGAGACCCAAGGTGCGACTGCCACCAGGTCCAGGAGGCAGGACCACTGGGGCTGTGTCTGCACGCAGCCCCTGAAAGTGAGTTGTTAGAAGTGAGCCTGTGACCCCGTCTCGTGGTCTGTGGGTGACCGGGCTCAGCCAGTCAGTTCCAGCTTGGGGCCTCTCTGAAGGTCACTGCCCTAGCCAGGTAGGGCCACGGTCCTGAGGGCCCTTTTTGCCTTCGCCAGGGCTTCAACCAGCACCCAGGTTCTGGGCGCCCCAGGGTGAGTGTCCAAGACACCCAGGCACCCGTTGGCACTCCCTCAGAAGGCCAGAGTGCCAGGTACCTGGCACTGCCAGCTAGACAGGTCCCTGAGGCCATCCCAGATTCAGGGCAGGCCGGTCCCTGTGCAAGAGTGTGGGGCCAGGAACGTGCCTCCCCTGGACACGCTGTGTGGCCAGGGGGACATAGCACTGCTGGTGAGGACAGCCCCATGACCTCTGTCCCCCAGGGCCAAGGCCCCACTGGCAGCGGAGATGCTGTGCACAGCCGCGTGTGTCCAGGGCAAGAGCATCATGGAAAACCTGCAGGGCAGGAAGCAGCGGCGGCTGGCGGCGGCCAAGGCCTTCACTGACAGTGCCAGGTGCGAGGCCCGAGGGGGACCCAGTGCTGCTGGGAGGCCTCAGTCCCATCCTGCCCCTGTGCCGACCCCCGAGGCCTGCGGGCAGCTGGCTGGGGGTGGAGGGGCCATGGGGACAGAGAGGCCATGGTCAGTCCTGTGAGAAGCTTGGTGGGGAGCAGGGGTGGGAGCGGAGGCAGGTGAGCCCAAGAGGGGGTCTCTGAGCAGCAAGGAGCCTGGGCGTTTCCGATGGTGAGATGGCGAGGGGAGAGGTGCATGGCAGGGGTCCGGAAGCAAGGGAGGGGGCAGCTGGGGCTCACGGCGGCGGGACGGGCGTCCCTCTCCAGCTGTCTTGCCTCGCATGAATGCCAGGGCAGGGAGGTGGTCCCACTGCCCGTGTGCCTGCCTGGGCACCCTGCAGCCTGGAGGTCAGGGAGGGCTGGCCCGGGCTGCTTGGAAAGGCTTTGCTGAAGAGCGGGCACCGTCAGGGACGTGCCCCAGCCCCCCAGGCGCCCCAACCTGCAGAGCCAGCCACAGGCCCCACAGGCCCCAGGGAGCAAGCGCAGGGTAGGGCACCCCAGGTGCCCCACCCCACCTCTTCCCTCCACATAAGTCCAGAAGCTTCGGGGACTGAGATGGTCCCACTGCCACATCGGGAGCAGCCCCGACGCCGCACCCCTCTAGATCAGGAGCTTGGTCCCTCAGGTTTGGGGGCATGGCAGGCAGCAGCGCCCTGGTGATGGTGGCCGCGCGGCACTTCTGGAACACCTGGCTCCCGCTGCTGTCCTCCGCGGCCAACAGGAAGAAAGCCAAGGGGGCCGTCCAGAAGATCATCGGCATCATCAACAAGACGGAGGCCAAAAAGCAGGTGCGGCGAGGACTGGGGCGGGCAGGGGCTCCTGCTGCCACCTCTAATGTTCTTCCAAAAAGGCCTGGAGAGGCTCCCCCAGAAAGACAGACCCCCTGGGACGGTTCCAGCCAGGCCCTGTCTCCAAAATCCCAGTGGGCTGGCTTGGGGGAGGGCACTGCTGAGTCCAGTCGGGGCCCGGCGCTGCCCCCACCCACGCACACTGCGAGGGTGGGCTCCAGACCCTGGAGATGTGCAAGTGGGGACAGGGTGTGAGGTGGCGCGATGCCTGCCCTCAGGAATGTAACTCTCGAAGGGGAGGACAGGCGGGCGCCCATCTGCAGGCCCCTGGCACGGCGAGAGGAGGTGTCAGTGGGGAAGACAGGAGGGTGGCGGAGACGGAGCCTCCAGTGAATCTGTGTGTCTGAGGGGTGAGCAGGCAGCGGGGAGGCACAGAGCCCACCCAAGGACCGGGGTTGGGGCTACAGAGGAGGACGGCCGTCAGAGGCGAGGCCGAGTGGACCGCAGGTCACGTCTCCTTCCTGGAATGACAGCTGGAGGAAGGCTGGGTGTGGGGCTGCTCCCGTGGGCCTGTCCCAGAGCGCCAAGCCCTGGAGCCCAGCCCAGCTCCTCCCTAAGCACAGACCAGCCCCACTGACCTCTGCCCTGTAGACTCGGTTTCCCGGGTGGCAGAGTCCCTCCTGGGAGAGAAGGTCTGCTTTAGCCTCCAGGATTGCTGAGTGAGAGGCTGGTAGGTTCAGGGACTCGGCTCCCTGCAGGGCCCCCTCTGCTGAATGGGGCACGAGGGCACATGTCCCTAGTTCCAGGGAGGAGCCAAGACTCACTGTGGATGGGCGCACGAGGGGCCTGGACAAGTACCCAGTGAGTACTTCAGAGAAACCCTGTACATGGCCCGTGAGAGCATCGGGCGGGGCGGGGAGGTGGGCCTCATACGGGTGCTGCACCCAAGACTTCAGGATGGAAGCCACATGTACCCAGCCAGACCAGCCAGCCCCAATCTCCTGCCAACCTCAGCTGCCACCAGGACTCAGAAGTCAGCCACACAGAGCCCCACAACACTGAGGACTCCTAGGAGAACCACAACAACATAGCAACATAACCCGAAAGCTGGACAAGTGGGCCGACTCGGGGAGCTGCCCTGTGGGCTGGTCTTGGAACATGGCCCATGCCAGAAGGGTGCACAGCCACGTGTGAAAGTGTGGCCTTCCCCTGCCATGCCTGGCTAGGGACCCGCCATGCAAGAGACAGCAGGAAGGAAACAGAATATCATAGCCTCATACCAGAAACTGGCTGGTATTTATGGCCTCTGATAGTCCAGGCCGGGGGTGGGCAAGCTGCAGCCCAGGAGCCAAGTCCAGCCCACTGCCTGTTTTTGTAAATAAAGTTCTGTAGAAACACAGCTGTGCCCACACGAGGGTAAGGATCCAACGTAGGAACTGGGGGACACAATTCAGTCCATAGCACCAGCGTCCTGTCTTGTTCGTTGCTGGTGAATAAGAACACAGCTGACGTGGTGCGTTGGTCTTGTGCCCTGCAACTTTTCTGAAACTCACTTACCAGCTCTAGTAACGTTCTTGTGGAATCATTAGGGTTTTCCGTGTATAGGATCATGTCATCTGAAATTGAGATTGTTCTGCCTCTTCCTCTCCAATTTGGTCACCTTGTATTTCTTTTCCTTGTCTGAGCTCTGACTAGAACTTGCAGTTCGATGTTGAGTAGCAGCCGTGGAAGCGGGACCTGTCTTGTTCCTGCTCTCAGGAAAGCTTTAGTCTTTCGTGGTTGAGTATGATGCTCGCTGTGTGTTTTTCACAAGGACCCTTTCCTGTGTTGAGGAATTTTCCCTCTATTTCCAGTTTTCTTCGAGTTTTTGTCATAAAAAGGTGTGGGATTTTGTCAAATGCCTTTTCTCCAGCAATCGTGACAATCACGTGGTTTTTCTCCTTTGTTCTGTCAATAGGTGTGTTGCATTGATTTTCTTATGTTGAACCATCCTTGCATTCCTGGGATCAATCCCACTTGGTCGTGATGAATAATGTGTTTAATATGCTGTTGGACTTGATTTGCTCACATTTTGTGGAGAATTTTGCAAATATATTCATAAGGGTTCCTGGCCTGTAACTTTCTTTTCTTAGGATGTCTTCATCTGGGTTTGGTCTCGTAGGATGAGTTAGGAAGTGCGTCTTTGTCTTCAGTTTTTGGAAGAGTTTTGAAGGATTGCTGTTAATTCTGTTTAAATGTTGGTAGGATTCACGGGTGAGGCCACCCAGTCCAGGACTTTTATTTACTGGGAGGTTTTGATTCAATTCAGTTGGCTTTTGTCCGTGGCTCCTGGTCCATAACTCCAATCACCCTTGTTCTTTGGTTATGATTTTGGGGGCACTTTAGGCCTCAGAGGGAGGCCACACAAAACTGAGTCTTTTTTCTCTCCGACCTCCTCCTGCCCTCCTCTTACCTGTTCCTTTCTCCCCTGAGGCAGGAAACGCTCTGCCCTACCTCGCCTGACCGCAGGTGACAAGACCTCCATTTCAGGAGGTGTCCTAGCCGTGCTGGGGTGGAGGGATCACTGCACAGAGAGGCCCAGAGGAACCTGAGCAGACAGGCCTTCCCGGGCTTCCCCACCCCGTCTGCCAGTGCTTGGTCAGACCCTTTCTGTCCAATCACATTTGTACACGGCTGCCCATGCTTCAGTCATGCCTACGTCATGAAGCTCCCACAAAAACCCAAAAGCACAGAGCTCGGGGGGTTTGTGGGCAGCTGAACCCACCCATGTTCTGGGGCGGGCGCACCCCAATTCCACAGGAACGGAAGCTCCTGTGCTTGTGACCCTTCCAGACCTCGCCCTGTTCATCTCCTGTCTGGCTGTTTCTTTGTATCCTTTAAAATATCCTTTGTAATAAACTGGAAAATGGAAGTAAGTGTTTCCCTGAGTTCTGTGAGATGCCCAAGGACAGGGTGGTGGGAAGTTGAAGAGCTCTGGACGTGCGACTGGCGTCTGCGTGGGGGTGTTCAACCTGTGGGGTCTGACACTGTCTCCAGATAGACGGTGCCGGAATTGAATCCGAGACACCCAGCCGGTGTCTGCTGGGAACGGCTGGCTCCCTCGTGGGGAGAGGCGCCCACACGTTTGGATACAGACGTCGGTCCCTGTGCGGCTTCTTGCTGAGTAAGAGCAGGAGAAAAGCACGTGGCTTTCACGTACTTCTCGCTCCCACAGGAGACTTCCATTTTCCCTGGAGTCATTTTGGGTAATTTGTGCATTTCAAGGGATTCGTCTGTTTCCTGTAGATTGTCCACTTTGTTGGTGTGCAGCCGCTCATAGGATCTTTTTATAACCCTTTTTATCTCTCTGAAATTGGTAGTAATCTTTTATTACTTAATCACTTTTATTACTTATTTTGGTTATTTGAATCTTTTTTTCTTTTCTTTTTTTTTTGCCAGTCTAGCTAAAGGTTTGTCAATTTTGTTGATCTTTTCAAACAAACAACTTATAAACAATAGATTTTCTCTGTCGTTTTTCTATTTCTATTTTGCTTATCTCTGCTCTACTCTTTATTATTCCCTTTCTTCTGCTAGTTTTGGGTTTAGTTTCTTCTACTTTTTCTAGTTTCTTAAGATGGAAAGTTGTAATATTGATCTGTGGTCTTTCTTGTTTTAAAGATAGGCTTCTACGGCTGTGAACGTCCCTGTGAGCGCGGCTTTCAGTGCATCCCATACAGTTTCTTTTCCTAATATGCTTTTGATCCCATTGATTTAGAGCCATGAAACTGCCTTAGATATTTCACATCATTGAAAAAACCATAGGTTATGTGAAGGCAGTGGTCTCCGTGTGTGTGCGTGTGTGCGCATGTTTGCGTGTGCGTGTGTGTGTACACGTGCGTGCGTGTGTGCTGCAGTGTAATTAACCTTGCACTGTAGAGCTTTTTCTTATGCACGAAATGACTTGATTTTTTGTGACTTAGTACTTCAGAAATTTAGCTACAATTTCTGTCATTAGATAGAGAGCCAAATGAAAAGCAAGAAGGTAAAAGAATAAGTTGCAACTTTCAAATATACGTATCGTTTATTGTTTTTACTTCAGGAAAAAGGAAAAACGCTGTTTCTGCACCAGTGGCCTACAGCGGACTTCCAGAGCGGTGGGACCACGGAAGGCTATTTTCTCCCAGGTTTGTAGACGCGAGGCAGACCAAGCCAAGGGCTCTCAGCATAGGCGAGGGAAGGCCTTGAGAACGGTTTTCAACACCCAGTGCTTTCAAATTCCTGCACCTTGTACAAAGCCACCTAATCATGCAGTGACCATGGGTGACGTCCGTCCAGCATGCAATGCAGGACAGGCACTGTGTGTACTTCCGTAAATTACCTCATGAAGTCCCTGTTCTGCAGGCAAAGAAGCTAAAGCCCAGGATGTCTCCCCACTCCAGGGCCAGGCACAGCCGGAGCCAGAGCGAGCACGGTTGTCCTCTGCAGTGGCCACCTGAAACCTAGCCTCTTGGTTATGCCAACAGATGAATCGTATTTTTCTGCTTCCATAAAAAATGTGGAGATATACTACTGCAAAAAAACAAAACAAAACAAAACAAAAAAACCCCAAAACATAAAAAACAAAAATATATACTGACCTGCTAACAATAGAACCATATTTTAGAATACCAATCCATGTTTACAGAAAAAAATGATTATCTGCTAAAAAATGATGAAACCTATTAATGTAAGAGTCCTAATGTGTATTTGGGGCGCCTTTAAATTCTGTAGGATGGAAATACGGTTCCTACCTTGAGTATTTTAGAGTCGCTTTAGACTCCCTCCTGGGAGACAGTCCCCTGGAATATTTGCAGGCAGGGTCTCTGCCACGACACCTCCACAGCTGATAGGAAAAGCCTTGGGTGATCCAAGCGCCGTGGCCGTGGATCATGACTGGATGTCGTGTGTCACTGTGAGTCTAGGGGGTGCAGAGCAAAGGGTGTGACCGCTGCGTCAGCAGGAGGCGAAAGAACACGTACGTGACCCTCGCCACCCCGGTTTGCGGTTCTGCATTCCGCTGGCCAGGCTTTCGATAACAAATCCCAGCAGTGGAAGCAGCCACATTGCCAGAACCCACCTGGTTCCCGAATTTCAGATGCTGAGCAGCCTCTCCAGCCAGCACCCAGGGACCCCAGGCCGCCCTTGAGCCCTGCCTGGGCAGTCCCTTAGCCAGCAGATGGCAGGGCCATGGTGCGCTGGCCCCTCCGACCTGGCAGTCCTACTGTGGAGAACTTGTTATGGGCAACAGGTGACAAGAGGAAAGGAGAACTCCACGCCCAACGATGTGAGCCAGAAACTTTGTTTGGGTGGAGCCATGACGAGCCCCTTCACATTCTTCCATAGCTCGCCCCAGACACTAGCACCATAGACTGGTTCTAACAGGATCGAGCCTGTCGTTGCGTTCAATCCGCGGCAAGGATGGCCCACAGAGGCGTGGAAGTGAGGGGCAGGGACGTCCCACTGAGTCTGTGCTGTCACGTGGTGCTGGGCCTCCACAGAGGTAGCTCTCGATGTGCATGTATTGCAGACACGGGACACGTGTGCCCTGAGTGGATCCATGGTTTCAGGTCTAGAAAATACCCGTGGGGTCGCAGTGCCACGTGGCTCTACAGTGTGTGGTGGGGCGTGCCGTGGCCGTGTGCCGCGTGCTCTCCCAGGTCGGCAACGGGAGCATACCCCCAGAACCCCTGCCACACGGGCGTGGGCGCTGTGTCCTCGACCGCTCAGAGTGCTTCCTGGGAGACTCCTGCGTCCCGCGGGTGTTGGGATGGCGACTGCACCCCGCTCGCTCTCTGTTAATGCACACAGATGCGGGGCTGTTTCTGTTAAAGCAAAATCCTCCACGTAAGTGGGGAACGAGCAGCAGAAACCAGCAACGGGACAAGAGGGGCTGGTCCCTGCGGACCGAAGGTGCCCAGGCCAGCGGCGGGCTGGAGGGGCCACACAGGTCTACTCTCCTGCTAGCCCTGCAGGGGACGCGCTCGCCTTCAGGCATCTGTGTAGCCGCGGTTCCGAATCGGGACTGCGGCACGATGGGTTCGTCCCAGGAGCCAGAGGGCGTTGGGTGAGCAAGAGGTCTGAGCCCCTCCTCTCCCTGGCACAGGGGCCGAGGACGACCTGACGCTGCGCGCGGCCCTCTACGGCCTGCTGTTCCACAGCCACGCCGACCAGGACGACTGGGAGGGCGGCCTCAGGGTGCTGGACGAGGCCGCGCAGGCGCTGCCGCGGACGGCCCACCGCCTGTGAGTGCCCCGCTGCGACCCACGTTCCCGTTCCCACCGAGTGACTTTGCTTCCCCAGTGAGAATTCAACACGAGAAGAGCGGGGACTTAAAACACAACCCAGCACCAACACCCTAACCGGCTCGGTTCCATTTCGGTTTATCTTTGTGTGTAGGGAAGTGGACAAATAGTTTAATTACGTTTTGGATGCATTATGTATATTTAGCACTTTTATACTCAATGCAAGCATTGACTTCTACTTCTCGCTTTTCTTTAGCTTGATTTTCAAACACATGGTCATTGTGAAGGCCAAACTTGGCCAGAACTTCTCGATGGAAATACAGAAATTCAAGGACGAGAGCGAAGGCTACGTGGCGAGCATGTGGCACCGGCTGGCCTTGAACTCGAAGCACGTCCACGGAGAGCTGACCTGCTATCACAGCGCGATCCGGGCGCTGCAGGTGGGAATCCCATCAACTCTGGGTGATTGTGGATAGAACTCATTTTTAATTGTAGAGATGAATCGTACAGAGAGAAGCTCAACAACGGGGCGCTGCTGGGGCAGGCGCTGTAAGAAAGCTGTGGCTGCTAAGCGGAGGCTGAGGCACCACCGGGTCCTCGTCACTGACTGGGGACGGGGACGTGGAAATGCCAAGGCTTCTCTGGAGTCTGGGGTGCCCAGACGGGGCGGTGGCTGCGGAGGACAGCAGGGTTCTGCAGCGTTCTGGGACTTGGGTCCTGGGGACATCTGCTCCCTCCTCCTCACCCCCGAGAAGCCACGACAGACGTTCTCATGCTCTTTGGCTGTTGACTTGGTGCCTTTGGTTAGAAGGTTGGCCAGGCCCATGAGGGGATCACCTGAGAACCTAATCGTGGGGACCAAAGGTGTCCCAGTCCTCAGAGTTGAAATGCACGAACTGTTAGTAAGTATCTTTAGAGGCTTTTCTGTAAAGCAGGAGGTCTTTGCATTGCTGCAGGGTCCAGGCCAGCCCCTGGCACGGGGGCGACGAGGGACTGGGTGGTCAGCAGGCTGCCCTGGGTCCACGTGTGGGCTCTGTGTTCGCTGTTCAGGTGCCTGGGCACTGCTGCGAGTGGCCGTGGGGAGCCTCTGTGCCTCGCTCCTGGCCGTCCGTCCCTTGGACTGCCCTGCCAGGGTGTACGGGGGTCAGGCAGTGACCCAGCCTCCTCCAGAGAAAGCTGGAAAGGAGATGGTGGGGCAGGAGCTGCTGAGGGCAGGACGAGCTGGCCACGTGGGGCCCCCTCCTCGCTGACCCCAGCGCTTTCCTCTCATTGTCCTTTCTCCAGGGGTACAGTATGATGTTTTACAGTAAGTTCTCAGGGCTATGCAAACATCGCCACAGTCAATTTTAGAACATTTCATCACCCCCCAGAAACCCCTGTGTCCGTTAGCACGCACTGCCCGTCCCCCACCGTGCCACCAGCCCCGGGGGCCACTAACCCGCTTTCCATCTCTGCAGGTCTGTCTGCTCCAGGCACCCGAGCGAATGGATTCACACAGTATGTGGTCTTTTGTGCTGGCTGCTTTCCCTCGTGTGGTGTTTTCACGTTTCATCCATGTCGGGGCGTGGATCGATCCTTCGTTCCTTTTTATGGCCAAATAATATTCCATGACGTGTGCATCACTTTGTTTATCCATTAGTCCGTTGATGGACGTTGGTGTTTTCCATTATTTAGCTGTCGTGAGAAATGCTGCTATGAACATATGTGTAAGGTTTTTGCATGTACATGTGTTCTCAGTTCCTTGGGTACACACCTAGGAACGGAATTGCTTGGCCATGGGGTCCTTTGCTTGAGGAGCTGCCGACTGTTTTCCAAAGTGGCTGCACCATGTCACATTCCCACCAGCGGCACAGGAGGGTTCCACCTCTCCACATCTGATGTCGTCTGGCTCTCGGGGCCAGCCATTCCAGTGGGCGTGAGGTGACATCTCACTGTTTGAACTTGCGTTTCCCTGGTGACTGAGACGCCGCGCCTCTTGTCATGTGCCTACTGGCCGTTCCTATGTCCTCTTTGGAGAAATGCGTGTTCCGATCCTCTGCCCGTTGTTTAATTGGCTTGTTCGTCGTTTCATTGTTGCGTTCTAGGAGTTCTGTGTGTATTCTGCATGCAAGTCCAGATTACGGTTAGCAGATATATGATCGGCACTTATTTTCTCTTATTCTGTGAGTTGTCTTTTCAAACGCTTTTTCGCTTTCATGGTGAAACCATTTGTAGCACGACAGTTTTTAATTTTGACGAAGTCCAACAATCTTTCTTTCGTTGTTTGTGTTTGTGGTATTGCCTCTGAGACACCGTTGTGTAATCCGGGGTCGTGAGGATTTACTCCTATGTTTTCTTCTAAGAGTTTTACAGCTTTAGCTCTCAGGCTCAGGCTGTTGACCCCATTTTCAGTCCAGTCATGCGTATGGTGTGACGTAGGAGTCCAGTGTCATTCTTTCGCGTGGCGCAGCCCTACTGGTGGAAGAGATGGCCCATTGCCTCCTAAACCCTCCACTGAGGCTCTGGCCCCTCCCCCCACTTGCACGGTTTGGGTCAAGGCCACCAACAACCTCCACGGTCGGTTCTGAGGCCCTGTCTTACCCCAGGGACGTCTGAGCCACCCCTCTCATGGGTGGACGTCCTTCACTTGGCTTCCAGCACAGCCACCTCCTGGCTGGCTCCTCCTCATCCCCAGCACTTCACAAGGGACAGAAACCCGGGCTAAGAACTCGGATCCCCCCTTTCCACAACTCTCACGCCCTTAGGTCTCTGAGCTCCCCAGGGTCCTGAGCTGAGCATCAGCACTGATTCTGCCGTCCTCAGTCTCCAGCCCGGACCATCCCCGACTGTAGACTCCTACAGCCAGTGACCTACTTGACTGTTCCCTCCTCCTAGAGTTTCCCACCCAAATCCACGCCTGTTCTCCTCAACATCCTCCGACCTCCCACCTTCCACACCCCACCCTCCACACCCCACCTTCCACACCCCACCTTCCACACCCTGCCTTCCACACC
>NW_007728950.1:28936-29385 GCF_000696425.1 Galeopterus variegatus
CCCACCTTCCACACCCCACCTTCGACACCCCACCTTCCACACCCCACATTCCACACCCCACCTTCCACACCCCACCTTCCACACCCCACCTTCCACACCTCACCTTCCACACCTCACCTTCCACACCCCACCTTCCACACCTCACCTTCCACACATCACCTTCCACACCTCACTTTCGACACCCCACCTTCCACACCCCACCTTTGACACCCCACCTTCCACACCTCACCTTCCACACCCCACTTTCTACACCTCACCTTCCACACCCCACTTTCTATACCCCACATTCTACACCCCACCTTCCACACCCCACCTTCCACACCCCACTTTCTACACCCCACATTCTACACCCCACCTTCCACACCCCACATTCTACACCCCACCTTCCACACCCCACCTTCCACACCCCACTTTCTACACCCCACATTCTACACCCCACCTTCCACACC
>NW_007728950.1:31645-42460 GCF_000696425.1 Galeopterus variegatus
TCCCCACCCCACCTTCCACACCCCACCTTCGACACCCCACCTTCCACACCCCACATTCCACACCCCACTTTCCACACCCCACCTTCCACACCCCACCTTCCACACCCCACATTCCACACCCCACTTTCCACACCCCACATTCCACTCCCCACTTTCTACACACCACATTCCACACCCCACCTTCGACACCTCACCTTCCACAGCACACACTTCACACCTCACACCTCACACCCACACTTCACACCCTACATTTCACCCCCCATACTGCACACGTCAATCTGTGCACATGTTAGGCCTGGGACTGGACTCCGGCTTTGTACCCAGGACAAAGCAAGCACCTTCTCTGCCCTTTGGGAGCTTCCACTCCTGCAGGAGATGGAGGAAATCTCCGAACTCTCGGATAAAGCCACACATCGACAAGGCTGCCAGGGAGCCTTGCTCACAGTTCCCTCTGCAGCACGGGGGACAGTGGGCTCTGTGACGATCTGGGCAGGGTGGCAGGCAGGTGTATGCAAAGGGAACAGAAGGCATGGAAAGCATTTGCCAAGCTTTCGTCTTCCCACACGCTCATTTTTGAAAACAAACCCCACCACCACCATCTTTGCCTGCAACTGGAGTATCTTCATGCTCCTACAGGGAAAAATTAGTCTCACTAGAGGTGATCTCTATATGGTAAATATGAGGTGAAAATGAACGCTTTTGTCTAGAAAATGAACCAATAAAACCATTTTATAAATCCTTTCTTCAGTACTGGTTCCTTAGGACGTTGGATTGATCAGTACAGGGCCTGTATCGTGCTTTTGTGTTTAATCCCACAGAAGCCAGAGAGCAAGTGGCAGAAAGTTGACTACATCCTGGAATTCAGCGAATGGCTGTATTACAACCAGTTTCCTCTTGAAGACGTAGTCTTCCACATTGAGTGGGCAATTGAGATCCTGCTGGCGATGAAGCCCCCTGGAGATGTCCCCAAGCCAGAGCCCACACCAGAGGGTGAGCAGGCACAGCGGCCAGTGGTGCCGCCTGCCCCGACCACATCCACTTGGTCCTCTGGGAGGTGTGGGCAGGGCACGTTGGCCGGGCACATCGGCCGGGGAAGGCAGCGGGCCCTGGGTACCGCGGCACTATCCTCAGGAGAGGGGAATTCAGAGAACCAATCCTGCCATGAAAGGTTATGTCCAGACTTGTGGAGAGGTGGGGGCACGTCCTCATGGACAGGGTCTGGGCCTGGCCCGGGGCCGCCTCCTTGTGGAGACTGGAGGAGCTGAGCAGGCACCGTGGTCATTCCCACGGTCACTGCAGACCCACCCGGAGCTCACGTCTGCAGTTCTCCCCATCGCCAGGCTTCTACCTGTCCAGGCCCCTGCTCGTGGCAGTTTGTGGGAGGTGGAGGCGTGCTGCCAAGTAGGCAGCCCCGGCAGACTTCAGCATCCCTCCCTGCTGTGACCAAAATCATCCAATGGCTCAGAAACCACATGCCTGGACTCCAGCCCAGGCACAAAGCAGGGGACAGAGTGTTCTGCGGGAGTCCACTGGGATCCCACAGGAAGAGAGGAGCTGAGACCCTCAGGCTGCCCTGAGTGTCTGCTCCATGTGCACAAGCTGTGAGTCCAGTCTGGGTCCAGGGCAGGCTCCAGACAACCCCCGAGCTTATGGTCAGGACAGGTGGGGGGGCCCTTCTCAGAACCCCAAGGCCCTGGGGAGCAGTGGTGGGGCTCTTAGGTCGGGACAGGACGGGGCCGTGGCTGCAGGGCGCCAGGGTACCCAACTCAGGAGTAGCACACAGGGCACTCTGAGTGGCCTGAGGTGCCCACGCCAAGGGACTGAGAAGCACAGGGCCACTCTGCAGGGACAGCAGAGCCAAAAGGGAGGGTGGCAGATCTCTCCCTGTGACAGAGGAAGGGTGGCCCCTCAGCTCCTCCTCTGGCTCCTTCCTCCCAGCAAGAGAGCGTTTTACACCGAAAGGGAGAGTCAGCCCCAGCAGGTCGGTGTCCCAGAGAGTTGAGGGGCCTGGGACACTGGCCCCAGGCCAGGCTCTGTGGACTCTCATTCCTGGTGCGGAGGCAGCCTCCATCCTGGGCTTGCAGAATTCAGGGCTACAGGAAAGGGTCGGAGCCGAGGAGAGTACCAGCCTCCAGTCTGCCTGTGAGAGTAGCACACGGACCTGTGCACTCAAAGTCCAGCTCACAAATCCGGATGAGTCAGGGCTCAAGACCCTCAACCCAAACCAGCCTCAAAAGAGGCAGTCAGGCAGCTGTCCCGATGCCCAGGCCTGTGGGCAGCGGCTGCATGCACCCCAGACATGACCTCTTGGCCTGGTGCTGGGGCAGATGTCGTGGGAGGCCGCAGAACACGATGCCCTGATGGGTCGCCTGCACAGATCCAGGCTCCTCGACTGTGGGCAGGGGGAGGGCAGGCAGCTGGTCCGAGGGGACGCCTCTCCAGGCCCCCCAGTCTGGCATGCTCTCAGCTGGGCACCCTGTTTTGCAGAGGAGCACACACCTGTGCAGACACCTGCAGAAAGCCCGGTGTCCGAGCACGGGGAGGCAGCCTCCTGGGAGAGGCTGCACAGCGTGAGGCAGCTGGAGGCGCTGGCACGCGCGCACATCCTGCTGGCCCTGGTGGTGGGGCCCGGCGCCGCCAGCCACCAGGACGCCTGCCTCCTGGCCTACGCCTTCCTCAGGCGCCTCTGGCAGGTGAGGTGCCACGCCTCGTGGTGTGGGGCCCCCAGCTGGGCCCAGAATCTGGAGGCTTGTGTCTCTCTGTTTCCCTTGGGGGATCGCAGTGGCATTCTTTAAGGAAATTGAAGCCTTTGCATATATTATCTAAAGACCTTTGAGATGTGAACAAGTTTCTCTCCTACGATGCCCACGTTTTCCGTCTCCATCAAGTTATACCATCAGCCTGACGAACAAGATGGAGCGAAGACCCCCCTCGACTCCCGCGGCCCGTGCCCTGCACCCTCCATGCTCCCAGAACTCCTCAGGGGAGGGGCCTCACTGCTCCCTCCTAATCGGCCCCTCCTGTTCCCTGAAACCCACCCCAGCACCTTTGCCCAACCACCACCCAGCACTGCCGAGGTCAGCCACGCTGGTGGACAGTCAGCCACAGCTCGAGTCCTCCTGTCTGTGGGCAGCTGTGGCAGCAGTAGATCCTGAACCACCCAGCTCAGTGGGCTTCCAGAACCTTGTTCTGTCCCCCGACTCCCCACCCTGTGCATAGCCACCTTGTCTCATGCAGCCCCTGCCCCTGTCTCTGTGTGGGACCTCTCAGTGGTCTCCTGTCCTTACGGACAGCCCATGCATACCTGCCCAGGCCTTCCATGGGCAGTGCCCCACAGGGCAGTGTCAGTCAGACAGGCCTTTCTTCTGAGGACAAGTTTGCCCAGAGCTGCCACTAGGGTGCTGAGCATGGCAGCCACTCCACAGCAGTGGCAAGAGCGTGAGTGGCTGGGAAATGCCGTCTTGGTCCTGGCCTCCAGCGTGCCCCAGGCCCAGCCTCCAGCAGGGCCCCTCCGCCCCCACCAGGCCCTGGGGCTGTGAGCTCCCACGGGGATGCTTTGTGATTGTTTGAGGAGAACTGCTAGAAATGATTCAAATGCGCCCTTAATTAGAGACATTAAACCAGTTTACTTCGTGGAGTGGCAAGTCCTGGCCAGCCCAAGGCCTGTCGTGATCATGTGCCTCTGTCCTGGCAGCCCCTGCGGGGAAGTCCCCGTCATCCCTGCCTGGCCCGGCCACAGGGAGGGGTGCCGTGGGACAGCATCAGTTCACCTACAGGAAGCCCCGAGCGCAGCAGGCATGCAGGGTCCAAGCACGGGTCACGCAGCCGCCGGGTGCCCAAGCCCCGGGCTGGGCCCAGCTGTCTGCTCTGCGGGGCTTGACCACGTCACGGCTGCTGGACAGACGTGAGGCCACCACACAGAGCGTCGGAGTTCCTGGAAACACCTGATCTGAGCGGCTCCCCTGGCGTGGGAGGAGGTGGCCTGTGGTCTGCCGCAGACGCTGCACATTTGGATTTCATTTTTCCTTCAGGTTTCTTTGACAACAGCAGGAAAATTAATTCCAGAAAGTAAAATCCCAGCAGCAGCCAGTTCACATCTGTTATTGCCCAAAAAAGAGGAGAAAAGTAAAGAAAAGGAGAAAGAGAAGACCAAAGAGAGGGAGAAGGGGACAGGGAAGGAGAACAAGGGCAAGGAGAAGGGCAAGGACGCGAAGCAGGTGACGTGCGCGCAGCTGCCGCCCTCCCCGGGGGACGCTGGGGCCCTGGCTCTGCCACGCGCAGGCCTCGGGGCCTGTGACTTTCTCTGTGCCTCAGTTTCCTCTTCTGCAGAATGGAGGCAGTGACTTCACTCCTGTAGGTTCCTCAGGGACAACACGAGGGGGTGTGTGACGCGCCCCCGCCTGTGCCAGGCCTCGAGCAGCCACTTGACGTGTGCAGTTTGCGCACGGCGTGCCGCTCTGCTCTGCCAGGCTCAGAGGCTGCTGGGGACAGGCACAGTCCGGGTTTGGGGGCGCCGGGGCCAGGGGCCTGGGCTGGGTCCTGGAACAGGGAGAAAAGCAGTTTCTTCATCCCGTGAGAACTTCCTCCCTGAAAACACTTACTTCTCCACGTGCCCGGTAGGTCTGAGACACCTCTGTCTGCCCAGCTCTCCAGAGCTGCGGCCTCACGCGGGGCTCTGGTGGGACGATCCCTCGCGGAGCCCTCGCTGTGCAGGAGGTGTGGGAGGTGAGGGAGGTGAGGGAGGTGAAGCCACAGAGCCCTAGTCCCCGTGGGGTCTTGAGCCTGGGACCTCCCAGGGAGACTGGCTGAGCAGGGGACAGAAAGCATCGGTTTATGCTGCTTGGAAATGAGGTCGGAAGTGTATTTGGGAAGCAAAATCAAAAGTGGCCACGGTCCATAGGCTCCAGAGAGCTCAGATCTGCAGCCCTCACAGGCGCAGTTCCAAAGGGCAGAACCAGAGAAGCGCTGTCCCCACAAGGCTCGCAGCCTGTCCACCGCGCAGCTGTGCCATGAGGCATATGTCTGTAAACTCCACCTCTTAAAGCAGACCCTGCGTTCTTTCCTTTACAGTCTCAAACCCCCGTTCCTAGCAGACAACTTGAAGATTTACCAACAAGCGTAGAGGAATGGGCCTTCTATTCTTGTCCTGAGGAATTGCTGTCTGTATTTAAACAAGATAAGAGTGACTTCACTATCAATGCATCAAGTATCCAGAAGCCGGTGAGTCCCCTTGGCTTGTGGCCACGTCCAGTGCGTCTGCTGAGAAATACAACCAGATAGAGAAATACATACAACAGGGGCTTTGCTTGGTCAAGAAACAGAGCACTGTCAGCCCCCCGGACGTCACAAGCCCCTTCCCAGCCTCGACTCTGTCCCCAGCAACTGCCGCCACCCGTGGGAAGGGTCCCTCTTGTGCTGTGTGTTTACCACTGTGTGAGTCCGTTTCTGTTGCTTATAACGAAATACCTGGAACGGGGTGATTTATAAGAAAATGAAATTTATTGCTTACAGTTTTGGAGGCTGGAAAGTCCAAAGTCCAGGGAACATACCTGGTGAGGGTCTTGGTTGTGACTTCAGTGACAAAGGGTCTCACACTGCAAAATGGCAGGGTAGAGAGAGCAGAAAAAGAGAAAGACAGACTCTCCTCTTCCTTTAAAGCCCTCAGAACCACGCCCCTGACCACCACTTTTAATCCATTCACTACTGCACGGTCCCACAATCCAATCGCCTCTTCAAGGCTCCACCTTTCAATGACCATAATAGGATTCCCCACCCTCTTAACAGTCACAGTGGGGCCAAGTTTCTAATACATAAAACCTGGGGGACACAACTCAGGCTTCAGTTAGTTTGGGGGGGACATAATTCAATCCATCACAACCACCCAGGTGCAGAGTTCCCTGCTGTACGAAGTTCCTACAAACCGGGTGGTTCCAGCAATGGAAACGTCACTGTCACAGTTGTGGAGGCCAAGATCAGCACCATGGGGCCAAGGCCAAGCAGGGGCAGGGCTGGCCTCAGGCCGGACTCCAGGGCAGGGTCCTCCCCAGTCTTGTCTCTTCAGGCTCTGCCTCTGAGTCAGGTCTCCCTCTGCTCCTCTTCCAAGGACCCATGTGGTGATAATAGGGCCACCTGGATGCCCCAGGACACTCCGCAACTCAGGATCCTCATCTGAGTCACGCATGAAGCCCTGTTAGCCATATGAGGCCCCACGCTCAGGTTCCAGGGGTGTCCGGTGTCCAATACCCGGGGATGTTTGTAGCAATGGAGGCATTTGAGATGTTGCCTTTGGGTCTGGCTCTTCTTAGTGTAATGTGGTGGGGTTCATCGGTGCTCGTGGGGGTCACGGGAGCGTGTTCCCTTTCATTGCTGTGGAGTCCTCCGTTGCATAAGTAGACCACAGTTTATCTGTCCGTCCACCTGCTGCTGGACCTTTGGGTTGGTCCCAGCCCATGGCTATCACAGATGAATCTCCTATGAATGTCCGTGCACATGGGTCTCGGGGCCCATGTGCCCACGTGTCTGGAGGACACTCCAGCAGCAGCATGTTTGGATCACGGAGTACGTGAATCTGCACCTAGAGCGTATGTTGCTGAATTGCTTTGCAAAGGGCTGTCCCAGTGCACTGCCCACCTCAGAGGAGAGAGTCCCTGTCACCCACACCGTTGCCAGCCTTGTCCACCGTGTTAATTTGTGCCACCTGCTGGGTGTGTGGTCACATCTCACCAAGGTTTAATCAGACACTGCTGCTACAGGGATGTCCTCTATTGTGAGGCGCCTGTCCAGCCTGTTGCCCGTGTAGTGTTAAGCTGTCTGTCTTCTTATAGATCTGAAGGAATCCTTTATGTGTTCTGGAGAGAACACTTTGGCAGTCACCTGACTAGCAGATCACCTTCATGTGGCGCCTTGTCTTTCCACTGTCCAGTGGGGTCTTTTCATGAATAGAGATTATTAGTTTTAATATAATACGATTTATTAATCTTTTCATTTTTCGTGGTTAGTGCTTTTTTTCTGTCCTGTGTTTAAGTTTCCATTTCTGAAGTGTATGCGAATATTCTCTTGTATTTTTCTGAAAGGTGGAAATATTTCCACCTTTATAGTTTTACCTGCCGTATCTGCGATCCACCTGAAATTGATTTCTGTGTGTGGCGTAAGGGAAGGGGTCAGGCTTCAGGTTTTGAAATCCAGATGTCACCTCGTTGTGTGGTGCCACGTTGGTCACGAGCCAAGCATCCACCTGCACGGTTCTACTCAGGTCTCCACGTGTTTTCTGTTGGTTTGTCTGTGCTTGCACCAGCATTTCACTGTCCCCGTTCCTGAGCTTCATAATCTCAAATATTTGGTAGGGAAGATCCCTCTCCTTACTCTTCAGGAAGGTCTTGGCTCACCTTTTGATTCTCCACTGTGTTTCTGTGTTTATCCTACAATCAGCCTGTCGGGGTCACTACAAGCCCTGGTGGAGTTTTGGTTGTGATTGCGTTGAATCTCTAAATCAGTTCGTGGAGGAGCGTGACCCTCTCTCCGTTGGTTTAGGCCTCTGACCTCTCTTAACTCTGAAGTTTTCTGCACAGAGGTTATGCACACGTTAGAATTTTATTTCCATGTATTTGGTACCTTTGATGCCACTGTAAATATACCTTTTTGTTTCATTTTTAAACTCCAGGTGAAATATAGAAATGTAATTGTTTTCATTTTGACCTTGTAGGCATTAATTTTGTTAAACTCTTAATAATTTTAGTAATTTATCTGTAGATTCTTTTGCATTTTGTGTGTAATAATCATTTCATCTGCAAACAGTTTTTTATTTTCTAGTTTCTGATCTTCACACTTTTTATTTCTTTACCTTGCCCTACTATACTGGCATGGACCTCCAGGGCAACGTCACATAAAAATGGTGACATCCTTACCTAGCTCCCTATCTGGAAGGAGAAGTTTGTTTTCTACATTTTACTATTAGGTATAATTGATATTTGTTGTAGGTTTTTATAGTTCTTTATTGATTAAGGAAGTTTATTTCTGTTTGCTAAGAATTTTAATCATGAATGGCTGCAGATTTTTATCAAGTATTTTTATGCACCTACCTGACTGACGATTATTTTCTCCCTTATGCCTTAAATTAATTACTTTGATTTTCTTTTCTAATGATCATCAGAATAAAGGCCACTCGATCGTGACATATTATCTGTCATCAGATTCAACCGGCAACTGTTTGTTCGGGGCGTGTGCCTCTGTGTTCATGGAAAGACTGGCGTTTAATCTTCCTTTCATACCATGTCCTTGCCAGGATTTGGTAAAAAGTTCTGCTGGCCTTCCAGTCAGTTAGAAAGTGTCCTCTGCTTACTGTTCTTTGGTAGAATTTGTGTAAGATTAGTTGTTCCTTCCTTGAATGTTTGGAAGAATCCCTGGTAAAGCTGTCTGTACCTAGAGCTTCTATTTGGGAAGATTTTAAACTATGGATCCAGTTTATTTAATAGTTATAAAATTCTTTGGGTTTTCTGTTTGTTCTTATAGCAGTGTTTGTGGGTTGTGTTTTTTCTGGGATGTTTCCATTGCATATAAATTTTCAAATGTATTGACATGGTTATTCTTAGTGTCCTTTTACTGTCTCTCACTGTCTGTGGGATCTTCAGAGGTGTCTGTGTAGCCCCCACTCCCTGTCGGCTGCGCTGATTTTATTTATCAATCTTCTCGAAGAATCACGTGCTTTCCAGAGCACCAAAAATGCCACCGAGCTTAGCTATGGTCCCTGAGAGGGCGAGTGTACTCCAGACTGCCCTGAATTGTAGGATGCAGCCCCTCAGGGACCCAGCTGAGAGTTTAGCTTTTGGGGGGCCCAAACTCCAGGTTCTGTGCTGGCCCTGCAGCACAGCTGACCAGACACCCCAGGGTGAATGTGCCCAGATGCCAGGCTGCCTTCTTTTGATAGCCATCTTTTCCCAGATCTTGGCCCATAATTTTTCCCTACATTGTGCACTCTCCAGTTCTTAGAAGTAGACTTTTAAAGTGTCATCCAACTTTTCTAAATTCCCACTGTAGAGTAATTGTTTTAACACTATTAGAAAGCGTTATTTTAAAGCAGTTATATGTGTACACAAGAAATTCAGTTTTTAATGGATCAGTAGTTTTTAGTGGAAAAAAGAAACAAAAACATAAATTTGAATAAATACACACCTGAATGTGTGTCCTGTGAGGATTTTCACGCCTGGGGGCTGAAACACGCCACCGCACACGACAGAAGGAAACCCAATAGTGAGGAAGGGGAGGAAGAGGACACCGCCGGCCCACGCGCGTGGCGGGCACCGGCTGGGTGCCTGGCGCCGTGAAGCCAGCGGCCGACGTCCCTCCCACTCCTGCGACCTTATGTGTTTGCCGTGCACTTATGCAGACCTACAGTTTATACTTTCTGGACCACTTGGCCAAGGCCCTGCAGAAGATGTTCCTGCACGAGCTGGCGATCCCGGTCCTGCAGCTGGGCGTACTCCTCGCGGACTCCGTGGTTGAAAGCAAGAGCCTCGCCGATCTCTACCACCTGCGGTCGGGACACCTCCTTTATCTTCGGGGAAACCGGGAAATGTTTAAGTGACTAGAGTAAAAACTTCCCCAGTGCAGTATAGAAACAAACATTTTAAAATGTTCATTCTATAGTTGACTATTTGCATAAACAGGAAGGTCCCTAAAATTTGTAAGTCAGGTAAATCGAGCTACTTGACTATAAGAATGGCATTTGTATTTTAAACTTTCTACTTGACCCTTCAGAGAATATCCTACTTTTAAGGACACACGCACTGAAGTGTTTAGGGGTAACGGGGCTGGCATTTAGGGACAGTGGCGGTCGGGGGTGGGGTGGAGAGACTGAGGGGCAGACGAGGTGCTCGGGCTCTTGCCGGGTCTGGGTGGGCACGTAGGCAGTGCCTTCCAGTGCTGGGCGGCTTTTCTGTGGGCTTGAAATCATGTCAAAACAAAAATGTGTGAAGCAAGAAGCAAAGCAGGGCTTCTCTGCTTGAAGTTGTGATGGGGTGGTCAGAGCCCACCTGCCCTGCCTTATCTTTGCCTCTAAAGGTGACCCTGAGACCATAAGTACTGAATCAAATAAAGTATATGAACGAATGACTTTTAAAATTCTATCTGAAATTTGATAGCTTTAAAAATTCTTGAAAATTATATTTAAAAATTATATTGTTATGTAAATGCCATCAAAGCACATGTTTCTTTTTTAATTCACAAGTGTGTGTGAAGCACACTAAATTCAGTACAGGTTCGTCTTCTGACAGCATCGACCCTCTTTGTCACGCCCTTGCCCCCAGGCTGGCCCAGGTGTGTTCAGATCTGAGGCTGAGAGGAGCAGCCGCTCAGCACCAGGACGCGCTACGGCAGGTGTACCTCTGCGACTCAGAGCAGGCAAGGTGCGCCACTCAGCAGCGCAGCCCCTGGAGACCGCAGAGACGGTGGGACGCGGCCACCCTTCTGCACCAACGCCTGTGCCTCTGGGCGGCCCTGGGCGGCTCAGGGCCTTTGGGGTCATCTGACGCGGTCGTGGCCCTGGCTGTGTCCCCTCTAAGCACCAGGACCCTACTCCATCACTGCAGCTGGGCGGCGGAGTGTCTGTGGGACCCTCGGCCCAGTGCATGGAGGACAGTGTAGGGGGGCACGGTATCTGTGGGGCAGGGTATGGGAACAGTGCATGGCTTCGCAGTTTACAGTGTATGGAGGCAGTGTACAGGGGAGAGTGGATGGGGACAGTGTATGGGGGCAGGGCATGGGGGACAGTGTTGGGGAGACAGTATATGGGGGACAGTGTTGGGGGTAGTGGATGGGGGA
>NW_007728950.1:43460-50823 GCF_000696425.1 Galeopterus variegatus
GTGTTGGGGGCAGTGGATGGGGGACAGTGTTGGGGACAGTGTTGGTGGCAGTGTTGGGGGGCAGTGGACGGGGGGTAGTGTTGGGGCAGTGGATGGGGACAGTGTTGGGGGCAGCATATGGCAGCAGTGAATGGGTGGGTGCCAGGTTGGGGAGTGGGGAGCTGGGGACCTGTCCCCTCTTGGTTGGGGCGGTGAGTCTGAGAGGCGCACTGACACCTATGTCAGGACCTTGCGTCGTAGCTGGACACGTGCGTCTGGAGTTGGGGAGAGGGAAGGGGCTGTGAACGTGAACTTGGGAGTCTGACGTGCTGCGAACCCCTAGGGCTTTTCTGTTGATCTTTGTCCACACTTGAGAGCGTAATGGCTTCTGTGCCTGCCTTTATGTGCATTTCTTCGGTGGCTGAAGAAGCTGAGCACTGTCACGTACGTACTGGCCCCTGCGTGTCTCGCTTCACAGCTGCAGGAAAGAGATTGCGTTGAGAAAAGAGAAAAACAAGGAGCCTGTGTCAGACGAGCGCCTGCCCGTGCCGAGAGAGCGGGCGCCTCCGGGCCAGCTCCCGGGGATGAAGCGTCTCGTAGCCAAGGACAAGGTGAGTGTGCCCGGCGCACGGCCCGCGGGTGCTGGGGACAGGCTGCTGTGGGGTCGCAGCTCGAGCAGCCGGCCAGAGTTACTGTGCACAAACGCCTGTGCCGGGTTTCGTGGAAATCCACAGACCCATCCCGGCGAGGCCCTGGGATGCCCCAGGGAGGATGAACTTGACGTGCAGTGCAGACCACCTCAGGAGGGGCTGCCAGGGGCCCACACGGCGACTGAGGGAAGGTGAGGCTGGGGGCAGCCACGAGGGGGCTCCCCATGGAGCAGAGCTGGCCTCTGGACGCCCTGATCACTAACTGGTTGTCCCTGCAGACCACAGGGGCCCACCCCTTATGGGATTGCCCTTAAAGGCAGGCACCCATCCCAACCGCCACAGTCTTACTCAAAGAACACTGGTACCGGGGGTGCCCCCAAAGTCACGGCTTTGTGAGGCATGGCAGGAAGACGCTGGGATCTCAGAGTGTGCAGGCTCTTCAGCAGGCCAGGGCTTGGCCTGCCACCCAAGTCCAGGATGGCAAGGGTCAGTCGTGCACCTTGCTGAGCTGTAAAAGCTCGGTGGCCTGTCCCACGCCGGACAGGGTGTTGCTTGATACCAAGAGAGAGGGAGAGAGTGAGCCGTGTCAGGGAGGCTGGTGGTGGCTTGGCTGGGTGTGAGGGATAAGTAAGAAGAGACAGGAGTCCAGGACGCGTGACGTTTGTCAGGAGCAAAACAGGCGGGGTCCTGAGGCCTGAGCTTGGCAGTGCACCTGGGACCTACGGGTTGTCCTCTGTGCCGCAGGGCTGTTGAGGACCCTTGGTGGCAGCCCAGCTTCCTGTGTGTGTGCAGTCACCTGCCTCCTTTAACAGAACATATCGAGGGGACACAGACGTGGGACAGTGGTGGCTCAGGACTGTGGTCTCTTACAGATTTTGAAAATAAATGGAGAGACCGGGAGGGACCTCGACGGAACCTGCTTTCCCCAGCTGTGGATGCTCAAAGCAGAGGTCCTGCTGGAGATGGACCTGCACCAGCCCGCACGGCTGCTCCTGGCAGAAGCTCACCTGGCCTTCCAGGTGAGGAGCCCCTCCCAGTGCATCACCATCCAGAGCAGGTCCCCCTTACCTGTGCACAGAGAGAGGCTTCTGTCTGTGGAAGAGGAACCTGCCGTTCTGAAGCTTGCTTTGTACCTGTCCGTCCTAGAAAATCCACTTGGTTCTCTTTCATGGGTTCAATTCTCTGTGGAAAGTCTGTCTCTCAAATCCTTTGTCCATCTTTTCCTCTGTTTGCTTGAACTTATGAATCACAGCTTGTTAAAGTCCCTGTTTCCAGTAACTGCTTTGGGTCTGTTTCTGCCGCCCCTTTTTTCTCTTGGATCTCAGAGGTTTGGTTCTGTCCTCGAGCTTTCCTCTTAACTNCTCTCAAATCCTTTGTCCATCTTTTCCTCTGTTTGCTTGAACTTATGAATCACAGCTTGTTAAAGTCCCTGTTTCCAGTAACTGCTTTGGGTCTGTTTCTGCCACCCCTTTTTTCTCTTGGATCTCAGAGGTTTGGTTCTGTCCTCGAGCTTTCCTCTTAACTTCTTTCTTTTCGATGCTGTATGTGGAAGATGAAAGCTTGGAGGGCTGCTGGGTGGTGCCTTCCACCAGAGCACAGTGGTCTGTTCTAGAAGGCAGGTCATGTGTAGGGCCACTGTGGTCCAGGTGACCTCCGTCTAGCCTTGTCTTTGTCCCGTCTGTTCTCCTCAGCCAGTGGGCTCTGGCTTCCCTCTTGAGTTCTGCTGTCCCACCGATGGCTGCCCTCAGGGAAAATCTAGGATGGATGGAAAATCCAGCACAAAGGGAAGCCCAGTTCCTGCCAGTGTCGACTGCTCTCCAGGCTCACCTCCAGACACACGCTGTATCTTCTGTCCAGATATTAGCCTTTCCTTCATTAAGAGGGTGAGGCAGAGCTACACAGCCAGACAGCCTGTCCCTTGTTTTAAAGAAGACTTCCCCCCCACCACCAAAAAAAAGACCTCGTAATGGTATAAAAATTTAGTGACATCCACCCAAGCCTAGTGAGGTTCAGACTCCATCTCAGGCAGCAGGGACAAGTGTGTGCAGATCTCAGGACCAGGGAAAGGTGTGTGCAGGTCTCAGGCAGCTGGCACAGGTGTGTGTAGGTATCAGGCAGGGGACAGGTGCGCAGATCTCAGGAAGGGACAGGTGTGTGCAGGTCTCAGGCAGGCAGACAGGTATGTGTGGGTCTCAGGCAAGAACAAGTGCATGCAGGTCTCGGGCAGCTGGCACAGGTGTGTGCAGGTCTCAGGCAGGGGACAGGTGTGTGCAGGTCTCAGGCAGGGGACAGGGGTGTGCAGGGCTCGGGCAGGGGGACAGGCGGGCAGATCTCAGGCAGGGGGACAGGTGTGTGCCAACCAGAATTGAGAGGAGCCTCTCCCCAGTTGGACCGAGACCACTGTGGCCAGCTGGGGAGGGGAGAGAGGCCCGATGGGACATGCATGGGCGCCACACTCTGCAGGCCACAGTCTCGGCCCTGGGAGACAGTGGCCTCTCCTGAGACAAAGGGAGCACAGGGTGGAAGAGCTCTGGGCCACGAGCATCAGCCCCAGTGCAGGCAGGAGGATGCAGAAGGAAGCGGGAGGCGTGAGGCCCCAGACTTGGGACAGGAGCAAGGCTGGTGAGGGACGGGGACTCGGAGAGGCTCCCATGGGACCTAGCGCACATCCTGGGCCTAGTGCGGCCCTGGTTCCCAGTCCCCAGGACAGTTGGGACGATGTCAGCCTGGTGCACATGCGGCCTGCGGCCACCTCCGTTCCTGCCATTGCTGTGTGGCCATGATGCTTCATCTTGCCCAAAACAGGTCTCCTAGCCCCCGCGTCCGTCCCCAGCCTTCCCCATCGGCTCGGCCCCTCCGCCCCTCCCAGCTAAACCCAGACCCTTAATGCACTGCAGCGCGCCTGCTCCCCGGCCAGCGGTGACTGCTGAGCCCAAGTGTGCGGACCGTGTTCTGCCCTGTCCCCTTCCTTCCTGGCTGCTGGCACCCCTCCCCCACTCTCTCTGGCTCCCTTCTCTCTCGCACCCTCCGCACTCCCAGCCCCCAATGTCTGCATCTCTTGGGTTTCTGCCCACCCCTTGGCTCTCTCCCTGGGACGCAGGCCCCATGACCCAGTGACTAATCAGCTGAGGCCGCCTCCTCTGGGTGTCCACAGGAGCTGGTCACTCTTGCTGTCGCCTCCTCAGAACACAGCTCTGCCTCCTTGCACACAAGTGTCCACACCAGAAAGCCTGGTGCTGGCCTCACCCTGCACTGCGCCACCCACTCTCCAGTGCTCCAGCCCCGGGCCTGGCCCTGTTCAGCCTCCGCAGCCCCTCCTCTCAATGGGACGCTCACCCTGGCTGGGCTGCTGGCGCCCTGCAGCGCCCCTGACCAGGCCGCCAGGGGCCGGCTCTGCTTGGGCCTCATTCAGCCACGTGCTGGCCTCGCTGCCTGAGCCCAGCCTCCTGGGCCTCTGCCTCAGCCCTTGGAGCCCTGCACTGTCCTGCCGGCTTGGCCGAGAGGCCAGAAGTGCTCTTCTGCAGAGACGCCCCCACCTTCCCACCCCAAGCCACCCCCAACTGCCCAGTGGGCTGCTGTGGACCCCAGCCCTGTGTACACACTCTCCGCGGTGCAGGCTGTGGCTTCCAGGAGGGACCTGCGTCGGGCCTGGCCCTGTCTCTCCTGGTGGACAGCATCCCCTCCCCCTTCCTGGGCACACTGAAATGTGTGGAGTGGTCAGAGGACAACAGAGCTCCTCACAGATCCTGTGCGGGGCCTGTGCCCAGCCGCTCCCCTCTGTCCCAGCCTGGCCACGTCCTGTCTCCTCTGTCCACACAAGCAGCTGGGGCTTCCGGTTGGGCCCAGGACGTGACATCCCGGCCTTCTTGCCTCCTCCGTGGACAGCGCCAGTCAGCACATGGCTGTGACCAGCTGTCACCAACTCCACTCCCTCCATGCAACATGCTCCTTTGTTGTTAACAATTTTTAAATTTTAAACGATTTTTTGAAATTGTTTAAACTGTCTTAAAATTGCCCCATCTTTTCTGGCATTTACCATGAGGCCTCCAGAGAAGCCTCTGGAGCACGACAGGAAGGGGGCTTCAGCATCAGCGCTGGCAGGACAGGGGAGAGCTGACACGTGGGGAGCCCAGAGGGGACCGCTCGTCCTGCTGCAGCAGGCGCCTGGGCTCGGGTGGGCTCCCGTCCATCCCGGGTGGTGACCACCTCTCCCCGAGGCCAGAGCCAGCCGGAAGCGCTGGAGCCGGTGCCGGAGGAAAGGCGCTAGGCCGTTCCGTTGCAGGCTCTGCGGGGCTGTTACCGTGGTCTCCAAGCCCCCGAAGTGGGTCCCTGAAGTGGGTCCCCACACACAGGTGTCGCTCCTGAGAGCAAATAGGAGGCCTCGGCCTTCAGCTGCCAGAGAAGCCCCAGGTTCCTCTCCCCCACCGGATCGCCCCCTCCTCACCTGTCTGTCTCCACCCCTCCCCCTCCCTCCCTCCGTCTGTCTGTGTCTGTCTCTGTCCACCTCTCTTCCCACACCCCATCTCCGTGCACGTATCTTATTCTATGTACCCGGAGGCATATACATCCATATCTACCTCTACATCTTTTTCAGGAGCTTGATGACCCTTTTGCAGAGTCACAATGCCTGTTGCTTCTAGCACAGTTGGCCAACAAGGAAAAAAACCACGGACAAGCGAGGACACTGGTGGAGCGGGCCCAGCGCCTGGGTGGGACCGAGGAGTTGTGGTACAATTCAGCCCTGACGCTGGCGGAGACGCTCCTGTCCACGGAAGAGGAGGGGCGAGAAATCACGGTGAGGACACGTGGCAGACGCCTGTGCTCAGCAGAGGGGACGCCGTGGGGCTCTGAGCGACACATGCATAGTAACATCAGTGCTGGTGTCATCCCAGGTCTGCCACCTTTTCCAAAAACTCATAGATGCCTTTGAGGTTCTCAAGAAAGAAAGACCTAACAGGATGCCCATGCTGGAATTCTTCACCACAGACCTGGAAGCCAGGTAGATTTCTATAAGAAAAACTGTTCATTCACATCCAAGTTGTGGTTTACCTTCTTCCATCTGTTAAGTTTTATGCTGTCACGTGATGGGGCCACACACCCGCCTCCCCCACAGAGCTCCAGAAAACTCCAGAAGTGCCCTACACTTCCGCAGCCCCCCTGGGAAGCAAGCCTTCCGTCCACACGTCTTGCTGACTGACTTAGGAAGGTGACCCCGGGGCCCTAGGGGGAGCATAACAAATTGTTTCCTCTAGGTGTGTGGCTGCATTAGCATAAATGTAGATAGCGTCTTTTCTTATAGCTTTTGAAAAGCCTTTGTCTCAGGCACGTCCCCTACGATAGCTTATCTGGGACATCTCTCTTCTTCGGAAACAGAATTGCAGACTCCACTTTAACTGGCTTGTCAGAGAACCAGCTTTGGGTTTACTGACCACAGCAAGAGGGAATTTAGTCTTATTCTGGTTTTCTTTATTTTCTGCTTCCCCTTCGTGAGGGTCTTTCTGTGCTGGTGAGGGGCTGCTCACACTGTCCCAAGCTGAGCGCGGGGGTCCTTGAGCTGAGCGTGAGGTCCTTGAGCTGAGCGCGGGGTCCTTGAGCTGAGCGTCTGTCCCCTTTTCCTCGTGCTCCTCTGAGCTCCACTCGGCAGCACTCGCAGGCCTGGTGTTTACAGTTTGTCACTTTAGTGTGGCTATCTTTTCTACTCGTGAGTCATTTAGGAAAGTTTTTGAATTCGGGAGTGGGTCTTGTTAATTTCCACTTTTTCGCACTGTGATCAGTGCATGTGGCCTGTTTGGTTTCCAGTTTTTGAGAAATGTCCTGCAGGTGTTTCTTCCAGCATCCATGGGTGAGCACTAGAGAGAATGGCAGTAGCCAAACTTGAGAGGTGACACAGTCCCAGGGTTTTTGACTCAGTGGCCTCAGCAGCCACTGAGGAGGAGTCTGTCCCACCAGGTGCGTGAGCCTGCAGATCACAGTCGCCCAGGAGGCAGCGGACAGCGAGCCTCCTGATGGCTGCTTTTTACTGAAAGGGATGGATGACACCTTGATGAAAATTGAGGAAAAGTTCATCAACTGTGGCTACAGAGAGAACTGTGTTGATATAAAACTAGAGCGTGCAAAGATCAAGAGGTAAGGGCTCGCTGCAGGCACTGCCGGGCGGTGGAGGAGCCACCCACAGGGCAGGGCGGGCCGGCGTTCGCCTTGCACAGCTCTGCTTTACCCCAAGTCCCACACACGACGCCTCCTACGCAGCTGCAGCCCCACGGGCTGCTCAGACCCTTCTCCCTGGGCAGCCTCCTCCCCGCTGCAGCTTGGCCCTCCTGTCTGGGCCACACACCTGGCTTTTGTCCGCAGTCCCGGGCCTTGTGGCTGCCCACCCCTCTCGGGGACACCCGTGCAGGGATCTGCAGCCTTCGTGAGTATCCTCCAGCCCATGGCTCCTCCTGGCTCCCGCCTGCCCTTTCGACACCCACACACATCCCCCCACCACCGTGCGGACATGCACAGTCACGCCTCACAGCCCCCCTCTGACACACGGCACTGCCCCCACTCCACATCATCCACAGGCCACACACACACACACCCTGAGCACACTCCACGTGGCTCTGACCTCAGCTCCAGCAGGACTGTCGCTTGCCCCTCCATTGCTTGCCCCATGCCAGCTGCTCTCCCAGCTACAGGGCAGGCACAGCCACCACCCCCTTCTGGCAAAGACTCGGTGAAGGCCCTCCCCTCAC
>NW_007728950.1:51533-53442 GCF_000696425.1 Galeopterus variegatus
CAGTATTGTTTTAGCAGATATCTTTTAGGCACAGATTTAATTTTTTGTAAATATGGTCACGAGTCACTTAACGACGGGGGTGCGTTCTGAGAAGTGCACCATCAGGGGATGTCCTTGTGCAAGCGTGGCAGAGTGCACGTGCACAAACCTCGATGTGTGGCCTGCTACACACCTGGGCTATCAGGTGTGGCCCTGGGCCGTAGGCTGCAGGCCCATGCAGCTGTTACTGTACTGAGCACTGTAGGCAGTGGTAACACAGTGGTAAATGTTTGTGTCTCTAGACACAGCTAAACATAGAGAAGGTGCAGTGAAAATACGGTGTCGTAATCTCATGGGACCACCCTCGTGTACCCTGTCTGTCACTGACCAAAACATCATGATGTGGCACGTGACTTTATCGTACCGCACATATGAGGGCACTTCAGAAAGTTCATGGAAAGACTCATATTATCTTTGAATTCTGTTTTTCCATGAGCTTTGTGAAGTGCCACCGTACTGCATTATTCCAGCTCTTTTTTATCTTCACTCGACATTATATTGAGACTCCCTTTCATGTGAGAATATCTTTAGTCACCAAATTTTACATACTAATAAAATATACAGCATGATTTTACAAAAACTGCATTAATGTTTTTGTTCTAAATTCCACTCGTGCATCTTGCAAAGGTTATGTGCCCAATGGGAGAGAGATGAGGAAGGGAAGACTGCACACTACTTGGAAGCTTATGACTTGGTCCAGAGAGCTGTGGCTGAAGAGGAGGAGAGGCTTCACAGTGTTCAGAGTTTACTGTCCTTTCAAGATGTAAGTATGTGTCCTAGATCTTTGTGCAGATTTTCGGCCATTCTCATCGGGGTATAAATACACACTTCTATAACTTATCTCAAAACAAACCAGCTGACTTCCACACCTGGCTGAGGTGGAGTAACGGTAACTAGATCTACCCTCCCATCTGAAACAACCAAAAACCAGACAAGACATGTGAAGCAAGGATTTTCAAAACACTGGACATCAGCGATGACAAACAGTTAATGACCTGAGTTAAGGTCCAAGCTTATGCAGCCCAGGTGGAATCTGGCTGAGGACCTGAGTCGAGGGGATGGAGCTGAGAGGCCCGGGGGGCAGTGAGGGTTCACAGGACAAAGCCCTGGAGAGGAGAGAGCCACACAGAGAGAAAACCCCATGTGCCCAACCAAGGACTGATGAGCACATTCCCGGGAGGCTGGGGAGGAGCCACTGAGTGGACTGTAGGAAACAGTGCCTGCTCCCACCGGTCTGACTAGAAAGCTCTGCGATCCCTGGGGCATTGGCAGAGCAGACAGCAGGTCTTGCCTCAGTTGGGGGAGGGTTGGCCCTGGGTGAGCACTGCTCCAGACCCACCTGAGAAATCTCAGAAGGAAGACTGAATGGACCAAGCTCTTTCCAAATAGCGTAACTGTCCCAGAACAAAGCTCAAGAACATTTATAGGAATACAAAAATGACCATCAGCCCCATAACAAAATGCACATTATCAGTCAACCAGTCAGCAATTACCATGTAGAAAAGCAGGAAAACATGAGTCATGGCATGGAGAATAACCAGGCAATCAAAACCAATGTCAAACTGTCACAGACGGTATAACTCTAACTGTACCCTGTATGTCCAGCAAGCTAAGTAGAGATGTTGAAGGCACAAAAAGAAGACAAAAATCTAACTTTTAGGGTGGAAACTCTAACGTGTGAGATGAAGAACATACTGAGGGCTGGCAGGTGAGCTCAGGTGGTTATCAGTGGTGTTGACAACATCAAGGTCCAGGGTCCCGTCCTTGCACTGGCTAGCTGCCAAAAGAAAAAAAACAATACACTGGGTGGGATCCATGACAGAGACTGCAGAAGAAAAGACTGGGGAACTTGAAGACACAGCCATAGAAT
>NW_007728950.1:54380-55927 GCF_000696425.1 Galeopterus variegatus
CCAAGCACAAGAACTGTGAAGAGAACTAAAACTACACCAACACACCACACAGCCAAGTGACCCAAAACCAGCGATAAAAGTGGCATCTTCAAGCCAGCCAGAAGGAAAACGCATGTTTTGTACAGAGCAGCATGGATGAATGACCACAGACACACTTCCGTCAGAAGCAAAGCTCTGCAGAGACGGTGGAGGCACAGCTGTAAAGTACCAGAGGAGAAACTGTCCATCCTGAGTTCCGTACCTGGCAAAGTAATGTATATGTGTGTCTGTCTGTCTGTCTATCTATCTATCTATCTATTAATGAAGGGGAAGTAAAGATGTTTCTCCAAACACTCAAGAGCTAAAAGAATGCATCAGCGCAGACTTGCACCATGAGAACTTTAGAGACAGTCCTTCAGGCAGAAGGAAAATGGCACCAGATGGAAATGTGGGCCTACAAAGAGCATCAGAACATAAGCAAACGGGGCACGGTGCCAAGTGCCAGGGAAGGGAAGAAGGAAAACTGTCTTTGTGCACAGATAACATGATTGTCCATATAGAAAATAATAGGCAATCTACCAAAAAACTGAAGCTACTTGTACTAATATGTGAGTTTAGTAAGGCTTCAGGGTGCAAGAATAATATACAATTGTATATTTCTATATACTAAGAATAATCAATTAGATATTAAAAATTTTTAACCAGTATCATTTCAGATAGCATGAAAAATGGGATTTGACCCCCCAAATGTGAAACTTGTACCCTAAGAACTGCAAAACATTGCTGAGAAAAATTAAAGAAGACCTAAATAAATGGAGAGACATAGCATGTTCATGGATCAGAAGACAACGTTGTTGAGATGTCAATTCTCCTAAATTATCTGCAATTTTGATCAAGATCATTGCAGGCTTTTTTATAGCAACTGACAAAATAATTTTAAAATTCATACGGGAATGTGAAAGACCTAACACAGCCAATACAACTTTGAAAAAGAAAAACAAAATTGGAGGTCTGACTAACACTACCTGATTTTATGTTGTATAATAAAGTTTTAAAAGTGTTATAAAGTTACAGGAATCAGGACAGTGTGGTTTTAGTGTAAAAACAGACAAAGATTGATGGGCATAATAGAGAATCCACAAACACACACACACACGTACAGGACACTGATTTTCAGCAAAGGTGCAAAGGTGGTTCAGTGAAGAGAGGATCGTCTTCAGATGGTGCCAGAACACTTGGGTGTCCACGTCCAAAGCAAGGCGCTTTGATTCATACCTTGTACCACACGTGAAAATTAACTCAAAGTGGCTCATAGACCTAAATGTAGGAGCTAACACCATGAAACTTTCAGAACACACAGGAAAATACCTTTGTGACCTTAGGTTTGGCAGTGATTTCTCACATATGACACCCAAAGTGTGACTCATGTTTTGTCCTGCTGAGCCCATGGCTAGAATTGCCCCAAAAGTGTCAGTGTGGAGTTCCCACACAGGAGCACCCCAAACTGTCCTAGGTGGAGCTGGCTGGGGTTCCAGACACACTGGACGCCAGGGGATTGGTCCAAGCAT
>NW_007728950.1:57549-59199 GCF_000696425.1 Galeopterus variegatus
AGCAGCCGGTGTTGTACTAGCCCCAGGCTGGAGACAAAGCGCGAGCGGATGGACAGCATGCGGCCCAGCCACACAGTGGGACGACACTCAGCCGAAAGAGGGATGCATGTGTGTGTGACAGCACGGAGGCACCTGGCAGCAGTTACGCTGCGTGACACTCACCACGTGAGAAGACCACGCATGCCACAGCTCCACCCATGTAAACTTCTGGAAAATGGACACTAATAAGTGTAGAAAGGAGCTAAGTTCGTGCCTGGAAAGGAGGGAGGTTCAGGAAGGGATGCGAGGAGATGTGGGGGTGAAGGATGTGTCCGTTATGTCGGCTGGTGATGGTTTTGTGGGAGTGTCCACACGTCCAGATGTCTCAGTTTTACACTTTAGACACGTGCAGTTTGTTCTATGCCACTCGTGCCTCGTCAGAGCCGGGGCGGGGGGCGTGGGCTCATGAGAAGGCCTCGGCGCTCTGACCGCGTGCATGGCCCTGTCTGTTGCAGAACGTCAACACGCCCCTGATGAGGAAGCTCGCCCGCCTCAAGCTCAGCCTCGCCGAGGTGTCTCTGGACGTGCTGCAGGTCACCTGGGAGGAGGCGCTGCAGCGGGAGCTGGAGCAGGGCTCCGTGGAGAGGTTACTCGCAGATTACCTGCACAGCACCAGCGGCGACAGCCCCGTCGGCCTGGTGATTGTCGGGGCTTTCTTACAGATCCTCTGCAGAGAGACTGCCTGGGCCACACGTCCCCCTCACACCACAGTCAAGCTGAGGGGACCCCACTCCAGAGACTTGTCTGCTTCACTGAGCGCCTGACGGTGCCATCAGCCTGGGGACCGAGTGCATTCCCTGCCTCGGCAGCTCACTGGGCTTCCTGGCCTTGCCTAAGAAAGGCCTTGTTTGATTGCTTGAGGGGACTTAACTGGCTAATGAAACAGAGGCCTTATTGGGGGTGTTTCCTGTGTGACCTTTCGGCTTTCCTTCCCGAGTCGTGAGTTCACTCTATGTTAGCAAGTTCAAGAGCTCGATAAAGGTGAATTACACTTTGTTAAAAGAAAAGTTGAACATGCGAAATATTTGTTTTAAATGAAACATATGTTCTTCCGTTTTACATTTTCTTAGATTTCATGAAATATGAATCAAATTAATTTGGCATAGACATAAATAAACAAGAGATAGTCCTAAAATTGAACTTGATTTGTCAAGGGCCTCAGAATTAAGGTTACATAAGCACACTCTAGTGACCTTTCCAACAGCTCAGCCCTGGGGTGGGGGGTGCAGGGACCGAGGGGAGGGGTGGACGGCCGCACTGCAGCCCCTGCAGTGGTGACCATGCTCTTTGTCTCCCTGAAGCAATGGCTCACGCTGAAGCGCACCCTGGCACACACGGCGCTGCAGCAGCTGGGGAGCCTGCAGCCACTGTGCGTGAACTGCGTGCAGATCCGTGCCCAGCTCCTGGGCCTGGCCGGGAGGGCCCTCCACCTGCTGGCCATGCGAGCAGACCCCGTGCGCCCCACCCTCTACTGGGAGGAGGGCCTCTCGGTAGGTGTTCCTGCTTCTACCTCAAGTCTGGTTCATAAACCTGTCACCTCCACCTGAAAACAGAAGCATAGCATGTAAAACTCACCTGATCGTAGCAGTAAGAACTGGGATATAAAAACAC
>NW_007728950.1:60035-60998 GCF_000696425.1 Galeopterus variegatus
TTCCCACCTTAGGGGCTCTTACCTGGCCATGCACAGGCCACAAAGCTGGCGGGTCCACAAAGCTCCTGAGCTGGCCTGGGGTGTGCCCAAGCACTGGACGCTAAGGTCCCGACCCTCATGTGGGGCAGGTGGGCCCTTGCCCACCTCCACTCCCCCACCACAGCCCAGGGAAGACAAACAGGAGGCACAGACCCTGCCAGTTGCTGTCAGTACAGCTGAGCATCCCTGAGAAGGGCAGTCGCCACCCTCCCCCCACCAGGCCCATCCCCCAGCAAGGCTGCGCAGCAGGGCTGGTGCTCCTGCAGGAGCCACCCACCTGGTCACAACCCTGGTGACAGCCCTGTGGATGCCTCCAGGCTACCTTCCTAAACACCTGTGCCATGCCAGCTCCTCCACCTGGAAGGCACCTGCCCTTCAGAGAAGACAGCTCCTTTAGGAAGACACCCCCTCCAAGACCACAGGAGCCAGGCTCTGCATCTCAGTGCGGTTCCCTGACCAGGTGGCCCAGAGTCAGTCCTGAGGTGTTACCTGTCCTCAGGACATGTGTCAGGCGATCTGACGGAGTTTGGGCTCTGCGCTCGCCAGTGTTGGCGGAGCAGCTGCACAGGGAGCTAGCTCTGAGCCAGGCACACAGAGCAGCAAGGAGGCCTCGGCACACCCTCCTCTCTGAGCTGTGTCTTCATCCGTGGAATGGGGCTCACATCCCTGCCTGCTGGGAGGGGCAGTCGGCCACACGGACACTCCTGCTCAGTCCTTGCCCCCGGGTCTCCAGACGCGCCCCACCTGCTTTTCCTGGTTTGTTCCCTTCCGTTTCTCCTGCATGTGATTTATTGCTGTAGTCGGGCTTCTCGAAACCAAAGCTTATATCCCTGCTTTTTGGGCTTTCTCATATCCGGGGCTGTTTTTGTGCTCTAAGCCCTGCCTTAGCCGAGTCTCATAAGTTTGGATACGTAGCCTTTTCCT
>NW_007728950.1:61653-62611 GCF_000696425.1 Galeopterus variegatus
CTGCGGTTGAGAGAACGAGTTAGGGCTTCCCACCTGAGCGCTGGCTGTGTCTACCGCTGCTCTTACGTCTGTCAATATTGCTGTCCATATTTTTCAGCTTTGTTGTTTGGTGCATACAGATTTAGGGTTGTGAGACCTTGTAACTCCACAAACCTGGGGAGCTCCTCTCAGCCTAGGTTCTGGGCCTGCTGCTCCCTCAACATGCCCATCCCCTTCCCCTTCCTCAGTAGGGAGCTTGTTTCCCACCCACCCAAAAGCCAGGAAGGGGGTGGCACCTGATGCGCCTCAGTGCTGCTGGCACCAGCATTCAAGAAAGGTATTTCCAAAAGACTGGACGGAAGTGATGGCAGAACATGGCTGGTCACGAGACGCATATGGCTTGGGCTGGCTTCCTCAAAGCCACCCAGCTACAGGCTGTCAGGCCAGGGCCCCACTAAGTCAACTAAACCAGACCAGCTGTGGCCTGGGTGCCCCTCACCCAGGGTTCCTGCAGGGGGGCCCCAACCACATCACCAACCCACATGTGTGTTTTGCAGGTGGGCACCAAGCCAAGCAGCCACAAATCTCTGGAGCTAGAAGTCGAGGATGCAGGTGTTGAGGAGTCCAGCTGGGACCCACCAGCCTCCAGAGCAGCACCCAAGGAGTACAGCAGGAAAGGCGTGGATCTGAAGGTACGCGGCTCCCACTTGTCCCTCGCGTGGCTTCTGCCCACGGAGCCCAGCCTGAGCCTGAGCCTCGCGCCCTGCAGAGGAGGATGACGATGGCCCAGCGGTACCTGGCCCAGGCATCAGAGGTGCTGCTGCAGTGCCTGCAGGTGGCACTGGGCAGCAGCCTCTTGGACATCGCAGCAGCTGCCAGCCTGGAGATGGTGGAGTGCACCAGCACCCTGGACCCTGTGGCCACCTGCCAGTTCCTGGCACTGTCCCAGGTATGGCTCTGCTCTGTGCACCCCAGCAAG
>NW_007728950.1:63815-65074 GCF_000696425.1 Galeopterus variegatus
GGTCTGTTTCAGAGCTGCTCGGCCTCAGGGATGATGCGGGACGTCCTGCTCACAGCCACAGCCAACACGAGCAGCTCGCAGCTGGCGGCCCTACTGCAGCTGCAGCACCGGCTACGATGCCAGGACAGGACCTCCACCAGCCTGTTCACCACCGTGGAGCAGAGGCTGGCCACCATCTCCAAGGTGAGCAGGAGGGGACGCCCTGAACCAGCTCCAACTCTAGGAGAGGGCAACCCTTTACGTCACTCGACTCGAGGCCGAACGCTGCCCTGCCTTTCCACAGCTGTGTGGCTCTGGGAGGGTCGCTCAGCCTCTCTGGGCTTCCGTGTCCTGTGGACCTCGTAGGTGGCAGCCTGGGGCCTGCAGCAGAGGGCTGACTGGTGCCCCGAGGGTCTGCACACGGCCGTGGCCTCCTTTCCCAACTCTGTTTAAGGACACGTTTTACACGTCACTCGAGTCACGGTTTTGATCTTGAGCACTGTCTGCAGTGCGTCAGAGCTACGGCCCCTTGTCTCTCATTCAGATGGCAGGTGTACTTGGAGTGTTGAAAGAAAAAAGACGCGATGGAATTTCACAGGTCGGGGAGACAGACGAGCACGCTCCAGCCACGTCCCTGTCCCCCTCTTCCTTCTTGGCTGCTTTCACGGTCCTCTCTTTTGGGGTGGACCCTCTCTGACCCTTCATCCAAGGCTGCCTTTGACATTTGGGGGCCAGATAATTCTTTCTGGGTGGGGTGGGGTGTCCTGTGCGTTATAGGACACTGAGCAGAGTCCTCGCCCCCAGCCCTATGTGACAACCAAAAAAGTCTCCACGTAAATGGAAGCAGAACCACCGGCAGAGGCTGGTGCCTTCACCCCAGGACGGGAGCCTGCCCTCCTCGGTGAAGAGCCCAGCGGGAGGTCTGAGGGGCTGGCCAGGCCTGAGGACAGCAGGGCCGGCACAGCCTGGACTCTGCACATGGTGGCGGGTGCCCTGCGGGCTCAGTCCAGCGGAGATGGGGGGAGGGCACACATGCCTCCTGGGAATAAGAATGGGCTGCCTGGGCGGCGGTGACTGGTCAAGGCAGTGCGCAAGCGACCAGGCGGAGGTATCTGTGACCAGAGCACCAGCGGGAGCCCAGCCCCACCTCCGCTGCCCGAGAGCTGGCCACCTGGCAAGTCACACCTCCCTCCCCTGTGGCTGCAGGGACCAGAGCACGGGCTTGGCCGTGGGAGCCGCACCGTCATGACAACACCTGGTGTCACTGCTGCTTCTGTTTT
>NW_007728950.1:65744-66448 GCF_000696425.1 Galeopterus variegatus
GGCTTGGCCGTGGGAGCCGCACCGTCATGACAACACCTGGTGTCACTGCTGCTTCTGTTTTGGGAACCTTGTGGACACCTGTGTCCACTATGAGGCACACAGACATCTCAGGGTCAGGGCTGGGAGGTCATAGGACACAGCAAGCTAACTGCAACAGCCACAGGAAAAGCCAGGTGAACTGAGGAAACTCCGTCGGCTTTGGAAGCAACAAGAACTAGCTCCGCTAAAATTCCTGCAACAGGAAAGCTCTGCAGTGAGCCGACATCACTCCTCTGCCTCTGGGGTCACTGGCTGAGCAGGAGCCGCTGGGACTGGGCTTGACAGGGAGCCTCTGTGGGGAGGAGAAGCAGCCATGAGGAGAGGCAGACACGCTGGAACCTGGAGCAGGTCCACATCACACCCCTCAGGGACGCCTGCTGGGTCCTGAGCCTTGTGGGATCTCACGTGGAAGCTTCCAGAAGGCAATGAAATCTGACGTGGTCTCATGGTGCCTGGGACATACTGGCCTCCCGTAAGCATCCCGCATGCAGTTTCTGAAGTACAGAGCTCAGTGCCTGGGTTCAGAGAAAAGGGGCCACACACCCCCAATGTTGCATCAGTGACCAGACCACATGCTGAAGAAACACCCTGACTGGAGGGGGAAGTAGGGGGACAGACGATGGGGGAGACGGAAGACCCTCAGAAGCTGAATGCACATTTAACGT
>NW_007728950.1:66541-94041 GCF_000696425.1 Galeopterus variegatus
CAATGAAATCTGACGTGGTCTCATGGTGCCTGGGACATACTGGCCTCCCGTAAGCATCCCGCATGCAGTTTCTGAAGTACAGAGCTCAGTGCCTGGGTTCAGAGAAAAGGGGCCACACACCCCCAATGTTGCATCAGTGACCAGACCACATGCTGAAGAAACACCCTGACTGGAGGGGGAAGTAGGGGGACAGACGATGGGGGAGACGGAAGACCCTCAGAAGCTGAATGCACATTTAACGTCCCGAACCAAGCGGGGAAACGTGGAGCAGAGGCTGCGAATCCCCTAAACTAACAGCATCCACAGGCTCAGGAATTCCAGCCGAGCCTACACGGACAAACACAATGAAAACTGCCCCAGACATGTCACAGCAAAGCTGCGAGAGCCAGGGACAGAGACACGATAAGTGCAGCCGAGAAGGCCACATGCGACCTGTGACTGGCTGGAGGAATAGCTCCCACCCCGGTGCTCAGAAACATTGCTCGAAATGGAGATAAAGACACTTTTAGACAAACAAAAACTGAGGGGATTTAAAAGAACAACTAAAGTAATAAAAGAACAGCTAAAGAGAGATCGCAGACGGAGGGAAAATAATCCCAGGCAGAAACACGAAGGGGCAGGAGAGACTCACGAGCGCGACAGGGGGCGTGTGCGGTGGGGGCGCGAGTGCCCACTGTGTGCGGCGGTGCCCAGCACCTCGCGGGGCCGAAGGCACGTGACGGATGAGACGAAAGGCGGCGGGCGCTGGGGCAGGGCGGGCTAGCAGCGTTTAAGACTCGTGGGCGAATTCGCAGGTCGAAGAGGATGGTGGGCCCTGGGCTAGCCACAAAGTCATGTGCAACCAGGTTAATAAAAAGGAAACATTAAATAATAATAGTGTATTAATCCAAAAAGAAGGCAAGAAGAGAAAAAAAGGAATGTAAGAATAAATGGCCCCAGTAGAAAAATACTAACTGTACAGTAGTCGTAGTCGACACAAGCCCAAATATATTTGTAATTACAACACGTGTAAATTGACCGAACACAGCAAATCGAAGACGAAGATTGTCAGACTGGATAAAAAGAAAAACAAAGTCCGGTTACATGCTGCTTAAAAGAGGCACACTTTACACATAAGAGCACAGAAACGTTGAAAGTAAAAGATGAGAAAAAGCCATGAGAACCATGAAAATACTAATCAGATGAAAGCCCACAGATGTTACAGCCAGATGCATCGCAAGGAATAGAGGGGGACATGTCACGAAGACACAGGGATCACTTCAGCAAACACCACAATCCACCCCATGGTGAAGCCTCAAAATACATGAGGCACAGGACAGAGGTACAGAAGCAGCGGTAGACACAGCCAGCGCTCAGGTGGGAAGCCCTAACTCGTTCTCTCAACCGCAGGTGGGACGAGCAGATGAAACCCCAGCAAGTCCGCAGACGCTCTGGACGCCCGTGGCCCACCTGCCACACACAGGACGTGGCTCCGCCATGACGGACACACACCTCTTCAAGTGTGCGGAGCACGGACCAACACCGGCCAGTGCTGGGCCCCGAGCTCGCCTCAGCAGATCCCTGGGACCGAGGTCCTTCAGAGTGCGTTTTCTAACCACGCAAAATTGAATGGGACTTGATAGCAAAACGACGTCTGTGAAAAACACAACGCCTTGAGATTGCACGGTACACGTACCACCCCCAGCTTTGTCAAAGAGCACAATGGGATTTAGAAAACACCTCAGACTGACTCAGAGAAGGAAAAGGCTACGTATCCAAACTTATGAGACTCGGCTAAGGCAGGGCTTAGAGCACAAAAGCAGCCCCGGACATGAGAAAGCCCAAAAAGCAGGGATATAAGCTTTGGTTTCGAGAAGCCCGACTACAGCAATAAATCACATGCAGGAGAAACGGAAGGGAACAAATAAATAAAACAGCAGAAACCATGATGTTAAAACAAACGTACAGCAGAGGAAAAAACAGAGGCAGACGCTGGTTCCAAAGAAAAGGTCAACAAAACTGATAAACCCCAGAAAGACTTGCTGAGAAAAAGAGAGAAAACACAGATTTCCAAAATCAGCAATAAGACACATCACCAGGACCCTACAGACATCTAAGCTAGTAAGGCAGCCCCGGACATGAGAAAGCCCAAAAAGCAGGGATATAAGCTTTGGTTTCGAGAAGCCCGACTACAGCAATAAATCACATGCAGGAGAAACGGAAGGGAACAAATAAATAAAACAGCAGAAACCATGATGTTAAAACAAACGTACAGCAGAGGAAAAAACAGAGGCAGACGCTGGTTCCAAAGAAAAGGTCAACAAAACTGATAAACCCCAGAAAGACTTGCTGAGAAAAAGAGAGAAAACACAGATTTCCAAAATCAGCAATAAGACACATCACCAGGACCCTACAGACATCTAAGCTAGTAAGGAAATGTTATTTACAGCCTCACTCCGCTACATTTGACAATTTGGATGAAAGGGAAAAATTCCTCAAAAAAACACAACTCACCAAAGCTGACAGAAGTACAGAAAATCTGAATAATTCAATATCTGTTCAAGAAATTGTATCTTTTATTTAAAACATTCCTATAAAGATAACCCAGATGCAATTATCTTGACCAGTAAATTCTTACAAACATTAAAGAGAGAAATAATCAAACTTTCAAAGTTCTTGCAACTCTTTTTTTAAGAGGCCAGATGAACCTGGATATCTGAAACCTGGCAAGGACATTACAAGACAGTAAAGTCTCTCTTGTCAACACGAACAGAAAACTCCTTCATGAAATATTAGCAAGTAAGATCCAGCAATATAAAATGCATGTGTCGAGATGAAGTGGGCACGTCCTGTGTGGTTTGATATTCAAAAGTCACTGCATTTTAACAGAAGGAGAAAAACCACCATAGCACCTTGATAGATGCAAAAAAAAAAAAAAAAAAGGGGGTCTCAAAATTCAACACTCAGTCATGATTTAAAAATTGAGATAGAAGGGAACTTCTTTAATCTGATGAAGAATATCTCTAAAACCTCATAGCAAGCATTACATTGTATGGTAAATAGTACAAAGTTTTCTGCAAGAGTGGAAATTACACAGGAATTCTGATTCTCAGCACCTCTGTTCGATATAGTACATTAAGACTAAAAAAGAAATACAACAAAGAAAGATGGGAAAGGAAAAAATAGAACTGATTATTCACCATCAACATGATTGTGTACCCAGAAAATCATGAAGAGTCGATAGATTAATATTAGAAGTAACATGCACAGTTAGCAAGGTCACTGCTAAAGGCTATTAGGTTGATTGTCGTATAATCCTGCTGACGATGCCAATTGTAGAGCTGGAGCTGGGTCTGGAGCTCCCAGACCCCTCAAGCTCATTCACAAACCCTTCGCATGCAGGTCTAGGAGCTGGGTAACTGGCAAAAAGGTCCCTGGAACCTTGGTTGAAGAAAGAATAGTCTTTATTCAGCACATACACTAAGAGTTAAGCGGTCCACTGGAGAAACTCAGAAACTCAACTGCTACCAGCAAAGTCCACTGAAAAAACGGAGCAGCTGCCAGCAGAGTAAACATGCTCTATTTTTAGATTGAGCTCTGCCAGCCAGCCTGCTTCACACACTGCAGAACACACAATAGCAATTAACTAAAAAGATACATGGGTGCACATGTGCACTAACTCCACCCACACACAACTGGTTTACAAGAAATGTCCAGGGAGCCTGACTAAATTATCCTATTTTCCCTACAGTTGATCTACAAACATTAATTGTATTTCTAGATGCCAGTTACAAACAAGTGGAAAATGAAAAATACTTGAATGATACCCTTTTCAGTAGCATCAAAAAAAAAAAAAAATCTAATACCTAGTGAAATATCTAACAAAAGATGTATAAGACCCTACACAGAAAACTATAAACCTCTTGTGGAGAACTTTAAAAGAAACTGGATAAATGGACCCCCATGTGGGTCAGAGGGCTCCGTGTGGCTCAGCGGCTGATTCTCTCTGTGGGCACAGGGTAAACTCAACCCTCTCTCCTTCAGCACCTGCCCTAGCTCTGCTCCCTGAATGAGCAGCCGGCATTGCTCCCTGCGAAGACGACCTGATCAGTGGTGCAGCATAAACACCTGGCAGGTGACCATGGAGCGTGTGGCTCTCATCAGCCCACATGCCCCTCCTGGGTCCCTGGGTCACACCAGTGCCTGCTCTGCTGGGCATGGAGCTCATTCCCAGGTGGTGAAAGGAGACAAAGGCACTAACCATAAAAGAAAGAAAATGACAAATTGGACTCCACTGAAATTAAGTACTTCTGTTCATCAAAAGGTGCCACCAGGAGTCAAAAGGCCGAGCGGGAGAAGATGCTCTCGGTGGCCACCGCTGACAAGCGTGTTTCCTGCATGTGTGAAGGGCATGTGTCCCTCCCAGTAAGAAAAAAGACAGATGCTGCAGTGGAACAGGCATGAGATTGGAATTTCTCAAAAGGAGATACTCAAGTGGCCAATAAACGTTTTTAATGTTGCTCAAGTTTATCAGTCATCAGGGAAATGCAGAAACTAAAACCACATCCACACACTACCAGACACCCACCAGAATGGCTGAAATTAGAAAGGAGGAAATTACCCAGTGGTGCTGAAGAGATGGGACAGCTGGGCGTCTCACACACATGGAGGGGTGGGGCTTAAGAGTGGCGCAATGACCCCCTCGGAAAGAGTTTGGCAGAATCTCCTACAGCTGAGTGTGTGAATCCCGCACCTGGCAGTCCCACGCTGGGTCTGTGTCCAACAGAAATGCTTCCCCCAGGCCCCCGGAGAACACAGACAGCATGTTAATTGCAGCAGCACTCGTGTGCCACAAAAGGGAAACCATACAGATGCCCACTGCCCACAGCACGGATTGAGAAGTTGTGGCACATGCATGCGTTGGAATCCTCTACGGTGGAGAGGAGCGTCCGCTGCCACGCGTACCAGCCCAGATGGAGCTCACAGCGCAGCATTGGACGAGCAGCTGGCACAGACAGGAAAGCCAGCCTGAGCTGCGAGAAGTCTGTCCTGTCTCCTTTCGGGGAGGAGGGTGGTGGCCAGTGGCGGCCTGTCTTCCGTGGCCATGTGGGTGTGGCCCGCTGTGAAAATCCATCCAGCTTTCTCTTTGTCTATTCTTCTTCAATAGTGAGTTTTCTAAAAACTACTTCATTTTTGCAAACCCAAAGCTCTGAGCATTCATGGCTCGACTGGGGAGGGCTGTGCAAGGAGCGTGGCACCTGCAACCTGCTGACCGCTTGTGAGGGGGTGTGTGGCTGCCTGCTGTTAGCAGTGAGGAGCCCGAACTGCACAGCGTCTGGTGTTAGTTAGAAGCTGTCAGTGCATGGGCTCCACCACGGAGAAGGCGACGGGGCCTGGGTGGACCAGGGCCACACTGAGCTCCCTGAGGCCTGGGGAAGACAGGACCTGCCCCAGGGAGTGTGGGGGAACAGCTGCATGCGTCTGTGCACACGCACTTCTTTATCTTTGCACACGTGTCTGTGTGTGTCTGCACGAGTGTGTGCATCTGTGCACATCTGTGTGAATGTGTGTCTCTGTGTGCACACGTCTGTGTGTATGAATGTTGTGTACAGATGTCTAATGTGTGTCTGCATGAGTGTGTTGTGTACAGATGTCTGTGTGTGTCTGCATGAGTGTGTGTGTCTGTGTGCACATCTGTGTGAATGTGTGTCTGTGCCTGCATGCATCTGTGTGACTGTGTGTGTCTAGGCCCATGAAGTGAAGAAGACGCAAGGGAAGGGGACCGGGGGAAAGACTGTGCTGGTGGACGAGGTGCTGGAGGTGTCCCCTATGTCATGTTGTTTCCGTGCACGTGCACTTCATGTCATGTAGATCAGGTTTCTGACATTAACACCTGGAGGGAACTTGAAACTTCATGTGCCTCTGCTGCTCCCTTGTGGCGGCTATGCATCACCACCAACAGGGGGTCCCCAGAGCCCACCTGCCCCCAGCCCTGGCTGGAAAGACACGAATACCCCGCCCAGGGATCAGCATGAAACCTCCTGCTGTGACATCTCGTGAAAAGCAATGAAAATAACACCTGTGACATCACTGGGTCCTAAATGTGCTTGTGATCCCTGTTTATCATGACACAGGCGTGGCAGAACCTCTGTGTCACGGAACAACACTTCGACCTCTTGAGTGAGATTCCACCTACATTTCGGCTCCTCTTTCTGCACCACTCTCGAGACAGGTGAAGCCTTTTTGCTCCTGTTGCTGTGCCTGCGCCATGCCCTAATGGAGGCACAGACCCAGCCTGGGGCTGCCCACTCAGCCCCTGCCCAGGGCAGCCATGGGATGTTATAAATGCCCTGGCCCGATGACGGCAGGAGAGGGGTAGTCCAGGGACACAGAACGTCCCCACTCCTGTTACTTCTGGGGACAGAATTGCTGATGATGGTCAGGCTGGTATGTTGGGGACAGGGGCACCTCCTGTGATCATCTCCAGCTCAGGAAATGATCCAGGCCTGGGTGGGCCTAGATGCCCAGACCTGAAGGTCCCCATTAAAGTGGAGCAGAAAGCTGAACAGCCTGTCCCGGGCTGCTCTATGGTCTCACCGAGCCCACCGAGCCTCTGGCAGTGACGGAAAAGCCAGACTGCCATGACAAGTGCCTGAAGCTGCCCAGCCTGTTCTAATCCCAAGCCTTGATGTGGCCACACACAGCCTGGGCTTCTGTGGGGAGTGACACCTGTGGGGGGGGTGGTGGCTGACACAAGTGGCCTCATCAGGCTTCTCTGATCCCATGAGCTGGGCTTTGAGCTGTCTCCACTGGGGACATGCTGGTGGCCCCCACCCAATATCCCAACAGGTCCCGTCTATACGGCGCTGCCTATGAGAAACCCAGGCTCCTTCCTGCAGCCAAAGGGAAGACACTGCAAGTGGGAGGTGAGTGATGGGGCCGGTGGGCACAAGAGAGGCAGAGACGGGCTGGTGGCCCAGGTCTGGTGCCCAGCACGCCCCAGGCCTCCCTGCAGATGTGGACCTTTTGCTTAGCAAGATAGAGACCCACCTGGAACCTCCTTCCTCATGGGCATGGCCGTCCCCAGGGGCCTGTTGAGCCCATGGCAGAAGAGGAAATGGGGCGCAGGCTGTTTCCCAGGTCCAGGAGGCAGTGGCTCGCCCCCATCCCCTGAGCTGTCTTCTCTCCACCGCGTTTGGCATATTTTCTGTTTTTCCTTTTTCCCTGTCCTTCCCAGGACCCCCTACATAGGGATGAGTGAGGGGCCAGTTCCTCCCCGTGCACTAGGCCAGGATCCAGGGGCTGTTTGCAGGGAAGGGGGGAGCAGCCCTGGGTAGAGAAGCCCCTCACCCACCACTTACTTTTTAAACTCCAGCACTGACCTCTCAGCCCTGCACAGGAGAGAACGGCTGTGTCTGTGTCTCCTGCAGGCCACTGCAAGGTGTCACGTGTGACTGTGAGCCCCACCGCCCTCTCAGACCTGTTGGCCAGCGCCCAGCAGTTCCGGGAGCAGACCCAGGCCAAGGTGTACAGCGAGGACATAGCCCTGAGCCCAGGCGTGGTGAGCCCCTGAGGCCCCGAACTGCGCTGGTAGGACCCAGCAGGGAGGCGGGTGGGGGCGGGATGCTGGGCCAGGACCTCCCCAGCTGGGTGAGGGGCACTGGCCATCCCCACACCAGGCACTCAGGCACTGCCGGACACCCAGGTCGGGCTCCATGTCTGATCCCACAATCAGACACCTGAGGGGGCTGACACCTCACCTTCGCAGAGCACAGGGTCACCTTGTGCAGCCTGCCCCTGCGGGTGGGACCCACTGTGATGCAAACAGAGGAAACAGGTGGGGGCTGGGGGTGTCAGGGTGGCCTCCGGAGGATCAGCCAGGAGAAGCCGGCGGGAGCGCTGCGCAGGGAAGGCAGGCGGGGCGCAGGGGGCCGAGCCGCGCCCCCCACCAGGCTGTTTCTAGAAGGGGAAGCCTCGGCCCTTTCCTTGAGGTCTTGCCCTGTCTTTGCTCTGAACTGGACAGGGGTTTGGGGGTCTTCTTGACACGTTCCGATTGCGGCTGTTGTTTGGGTTGACGTAGGAACTGGGCGGCGTGCACCTTCAGGAGAAGGAGGACTGTCTGCGGACCCTGAGCAGCGTCCTGAGGCCCCTGGAGGAGTACCTGAGGCCGCTGTCCCCACTGCTGCGCTGCCCCGAAGCCAGGTGCCTGCTGACGGCACTCGATCCCTGACAGCGCGTTAAGGGACTGGCCAGCTTCCCGGCTCACGGAGGGGGACGTCAGAGTGGCCTCAGGGCTGGTGCTGGCCGTGGAAGGCGAGGGAGGCCTGTCAGAGCCCCGGGCGACAGAAGTCAGCTCCTCCCAGAGACAGGCAGCCGCGTCTCCTTCCTACAAGTTCCTGGGCCAGCGCCAGCGCCGGCAGAGGCTGTGACGGGCAGACGGGGAGAGCTGATGGCAGCTCTGGGCCGCCAGTGGGGTGGGTGGAAAGTGCACGGTCGTCTTCCTCTGCTGTCACTCCAGCGTGGACTCGTCCCCTGCCATCGTGACGCTGCGTAGCAGGCCCAGCATGGTCCCTCTGTGCAGGGACTCCAGATGCGGCGGCTCCATCCTTCCGTCACTGGGAAGGAGCCCTCGTCCCTTTCATTTCAGATCTTTCCCACACTCATGACCCCTCTGCCCTTTGACCCCTGGTCCAGGTGTGGGCTGGGAGGGGTGGGCGCATCGAGGGTCCAGCCCCTTTGGCTGGTTTTTAGGAAGGAAGGCAGAAGTGATGGCAGGCGCTGCTCGTTAGACCCCCAGTAGGTCAGAGACGATCCGAATCCTCTGGGCTCCTGCGGCGGCAGCTGCCCGGCCCCTCCCCGCAGAGCACTCCCGCCAGCGGCCCGCGGTGCTCACTGCCGAGCGGCGAGCTTTGTGTTCTTAGTGGATGCTGTTTTCTTCTGTTTTTAAACCTGAATTCATACCTTTGACCTGCAGAGTGCAGATGCCCACAGTTGTTGTGGATTCGGGGAAACCAAAGGTCAAAGATAAGGAAAGGAAAATGTCCACACCACAAGGTGAGTGCAGCAGGACGGCCACCCCGAGTCCCCTGCTCTCTCGGCCTTATGGGCTTGCTGCCCTGCAGGACGCTGGGCTGGGATCCACCCTCCACCTGGGAGAGCCTGTGGGCAGAAGCCACGGCCTGTGTCCCAGTGAGCCCTGTGCAGGAGCCCAGCACCAGGCCCTGCCAGCCCTCCCGCTGAGGTCTCCCAGTGTGCTGGGCGCCCACAGGGTAGGTGGGAAGGCTCCGGAGCGTTCTGTGCACAGCCGCTGACCAGCGCAGTGGGTAGGGGCTTGGTGCAAAACCTCTCTGATAGCGCCATGAAACCCAGCAAACCTACCCTTCCGTGGTGACTGGTCAGTGCTCACCATGCCACCAGTTCATGCTCAAGAGTAATAGTGTTGTGATCTTGTGTGACATCAAACTGAGCTTCACCACCTGCATGTCCACATCCCAAATGAACATGCAGGAAAAACGGATGGAGAGGTCGTGCAATCAGATGGATTACAAGGTTTTTCTTGAAAAGATGCAAAGTCATCGTCAGCCCTGCCCTGGGAGCTGTGTCCTGAGGAATCCACTGGGAAAGACAGTACCCCACTGCCCCGTGTGTGGGGCTGTGCTGGCTCCGCCACCTTGTTTCCACCTTCAGTGCAGACCCTGTCGTCTTTTACTGGACTTGGGAAGAAATGTTTAAAGCGTGCTCACACATGCCCCAAGTCCCCACAACTAGAGAGGAGTATTGAGTATCTGTGAGGTCTCTTTTCATCTCCTGCACCTTTGATTTTATAAATCACTCTTTCTAAAGGTAGTTTCATTTGCTAAATTTTCATTTGTCTACTTTTCTATCTCCCACAAAGAATTATTGAGCAGAGGACAAAGGGGATGGTTAGTTACTTTGCCAAAAAGAGCTTTGCTTTCCAAACGCGCCCAACACTGAGCTGCCCGCAGCAACCCCAGACACTGACATTTAGAGCTAAAGTTCCCAAGTGCCTTCCAGTTCCACATCCATCAGAATGGAAGATCAAGGGTTTGGGGATCGTACGCACTCGTTAGGAGAACATGTTTCTCCTTTTACACTCCACTGGCAGCCAGAGTGTTCCTACCTGGGGCCACTTACATGAATGGAGACTCTGCCCTAAAAGTTCCCTGCATCAAGATAAGAAAGGTCGCCTCTCAGTTTAAGCAAACTTATTTTTGTTTTGTAAATAAAGTCAGTCCAGTTAAGGTGCCTTAGTGGCTTCACCCTTTAGTACCAGTTGGGTTTGTCAAAAAGAGCAGGTCACCCGGAGAAGCCCTTTCCCCTCTGCAGGGGCTCCCACCAGCAGCCAGGCCCACTTATGGAAAGTCTTTGGGAGGAAGGTTGTGCAGTCTTCACCCCGGTTAAAGGAGACACAGCATCACAGCCCTGCCTCAGGAATCAGACATCCGAGCTAGGGCTGGGCCCTGAGCCATGGACCTGGTGCCCACTACCGAGAGAGATGGGGGCTCTCTCCAGGTCCGAGCTGTGAGCTCAGCCATGCCATCAAAGCTAGTGTCCACACCCAAGGAGGTGCTGCATGCCCCCGGGGACCCACCTCTCTGAAAGCTGTGCTGAGCCAGACTTTTCCCCATGCCTCCATGCTGTGGCAGATGCTAGGGCCAGGCCAAACAAGGTCGGAGCTGGAACTGACTCAGCTCCACGCCTGGATCTGCCCTGTCCCTGCTCCTCCATCTCAGCCGCTGTTGTTTCAGCATCCACAGACCAGCCCGAGGCTGCAGATTACGTGATCCTGATTGTGGACAGGCATTTTCTGGAGCTGCCACTGGAAGGTCTCTCTGTGTTCAATGAAGGGACGGTTTCCTCGGTGTCACGAGAATTTTCTCTCCAAATATTGTGCAATCGCCTCCACAAAGAAGAAACAGGTAAGAGCTGCCCTTCGCCACATCAGTGTTTGATCCCTGCACCGGCCAGCCACTAGAATGTATAAATTTATAAAATGGAAATATTTAAATTACTTTTCAGATAAGAGACTGTTAACTCCTGTTGAAAACATAATCATCATATGTTGCAACATTTTTCTAAGCACTTATTCATTCAACAATACTTATAGAGTATAGATACTCAAAGATATTGTAGAATAGGTACTATGTGCCAGTATTCTGTTGGGTCCTAAATGTATAGTGAAGAACATAAACACTGTTCTCATTTCACAAATAAGGGGCCAGTAGTAACAATCAGCTGCATGATTTATCATGTAACTGGACGGTGAGGAACAAAGAGGGAGTGGACCATGGGGCTGGCATAGGCCTGGGGGGCTGCTGAGGACTTGGGATGAGTCTGTTGCTACTGGTCACTGGTCACACGGAAGTGCCCACTTGTGAGAGTCCTCCAAGCCACACACGTGTGGTACATGCAGTTTTCTGCATGTACGTTGTACTTCAATAAATGCAAAATTAGATTAACAATAAGTAGATTGGATTGTAGCTTCCAAGGTTTAGTAACAAGGACCAAATTTGTCCTTCCAACTGAAACTGAAAAAGCAAACAAAATACATGAAACAAGGGTTGTCAGGCATTGGACAGGAGGCAGTGCTGGCCAGTGCACGTCCTGCAGAGAGCTTCCAGGCCACAGCTCGAGCCCAGGGGTCTCCGTCAGTGAGGAAGGTGGAGCTGCAAGTCTGGGAATACTGAGGCAACTAGCATTTGCAGGGCAGGACTCTAGGGAGATGAGCACTGCACAGACAGGAACACTCCAGAAACCTGCCGTGGCTCCTCGTGAGCTGAGAATGGCCAGTGTCTGTGTGTGAGGAAACTGCCCAAGGTCGGGGCAGAGATAAACACTGCAAGTGGTCAAATCATGGGTAAACATTGAAAACCTTTTTCTCATTTAAAAAATCTCTTTAAAAACTTTTAAGCAAAAAGTTTAGAGCAAACAAAAATAATAACAATTGTGGGGTTTTATAGCCCATGATTGAAAATGTATGAGTACGAGAGAACACAGGCTGGGAGGGAGGACATGGAAGCAGAGTGTCATGACATTGTCATGCCGTCCATGAAGTGGAGTGACATTACCTGAGGGTGGACCGTGAGAATTCAATTAAAGATGTTAACTATAAACCCTCAAGCAACCACTAAAAGCAAAACTGGAACAAAAACAAACACAAATGGCTCACAGCTAATACATCAATGAATTAGATGAAATGGAATCATAATACATAGTTAATCCCCAAGAAAGACAGAAAAAAAGGAAAATGGAACAAAGAACAGGTAGGAAAAATTGAAAACAAATAGCAAGATGACATATTCCAACCCAGCCATGCCAATAATCACATTAAATGTAAATGGTCTAAATATCCCAGTTAAAGGGTACAGATCATCTGATTGAATAAAAACACAAGACCCAAAACTTTCTTTACCCAAGAAACCCAGTTTATGTAAAAAGGCAATGATGGATTAAAAAGAAGGATGTAAATATACATTCCATACTATCAAAAGAAAGCTGGCATGGCCAAATTAAGTCAGAAAAAGTAGATTTCACAGGTGAGAATGTGATCAGGGATATAGAGGGTCATTTCCTAATGATGAAGAGGTTAATTCATGAAGAGGACATAAAATCCTAAATGTTAATATGTCTATCAACATAACTGCTAAATACATAAAACAAAACTGATGGAACCGCAAGAAAAATCAGTAAATACTCAATGACAGCTGGAGAGCTCAGCGTCCCTCCCCAGTAGTGACAGAACAAATAGGCACAAAACCAGCAGAACACAGGAGACTTCAGCTTATCCACTGATCTCGCCCATTGACGTTTCATGAAATGCCACCCAGTGACAGAGTGCTCGTTGTTCTCTCAGGCACACGGACATTCGACAAGACAGACATTAGCTGGGCCGTAAAACCAGCCTCTAACATTTTAAAGGATTCAAACTATGCACGGTAACTTCTCTGACCACAATGGAGTTAAACTAGAAACTAATAACAGAAAAATCTCTGGAAAATCTTAAATAATGGGAACTAAATATACTTCTAAATAACCGACGGATAAAGGAAGAAATTAAAAGGGAAATTTAGAAGATATTTTGAACTAAATGAAAGTGAGAACGCAGCATATCGTTATTGGTGGGACGCCCCGATGCACTGGTTAGGGGGTTTCTGCCACGAAGAAAAAAGGCCTCGGAATCAATGGTCTCTATTTCTATCTTCAGAAATTAGAAAAAGAAGAGCAAATTAAACCCAAATAGCAGAATAAGCATCGGAAAAAACCAGAGTAGAAATCATTGAAATAGGAAATGGAGAAAGAACAGAGAGAACCAACAAAATCAAAAGCAAGTTCTTCGAGATGATCAGAAAAATTAACAAACCTGCAGTCAGACTGATGAGGAAGGAGAGAGAAGACAGGAATGATCCGTATCAGAAATGATGGCGGTGATGTCGCTACAGATTCAAGAGCTAAAGAGCAGATATCACTAATAATTTTGTGCTTATAAATTAAATTACTTAGATGAAAAGGACAAATTCCTTGGAAACACAAGCTACCAAAGCTCAGTCAAGAAGAAATAGATGACCTGGATAGGCCTGGATCTGTTAAAGGAACATAATTTCTAGTTTAAAATCTTCCCACAAGGAAACACCTCTACTCCCAAATGGCTTCTACACACATTCTTTTACAGAAATTGAAGAGGAAAGACTACGTCCCAACTCATTCCAGGAGGCCAGTGTTATCCTGATACCAAAACCGGGAAAACACATTATGAGACAAAAAAAAAAAAAATGCAGAACCAATATTCCTCATGAACATAGATGCAGGCGTTCTTAGCAAAATTCTAGTAAATAGAACAGAGCGATGAATTAAAAGGATAGTGTCGTGTCCACGTGTATTTTACTCCAGGAATACAAGGGCAGTTTAATATTCAAAATATCAACCAGTACAATTCACTGTATTAGACTAAAAGACGAGAACTATCTGACGATTCCAATACATGCAGAAAACACTTGACAAAATCCAGTGTCCATTGCTAGCTCATGAACTCCCAGCAAACCAGGAGGAAGGGAGGCTCCCCCGCCTGGTAGGGACACGTACAGGAGCCGACGCCTGCGTGGGGACTCTCCTCCAGGACAGCGGCGGGCAGGGGCGCCCCTGCTCTCCACGCCGGGTCAGCACTGCACGGGGGCTGCAGCAGCCGAGGAACGGTGAGCACAAGGACAAGACAGCACCGGACGGGAGAGTCGGGCGTAAGACCGTCTTAACCTGCAAATGGCATCGTCTACGCAGAAAATGTGCCTAAAAAGTAAAAAAAGCTGGTATAACTAATACGTGGGTTTAGCAAGGTTCTAGGATCCAAAACTCAATATTCAGAAATCTGTCGTATTCCTGTATGCTGCTAATGATCAGAAACTGACATTTCAAGCCGCACCATTTATAACAAGCTGGTATAACTAATACGTGGGTTTAGCAAGGTTCTAGGATCCAAAACTCAATATTCAGAAATCTATCGTATTCCTGTATGCTGCTAATGATCAGAAACTGACATTTCAAGCCGCACCATTTATAACAGCTTGGGAGCGGGCAGGGGACTGGAGTCGGTCAGAGGATACAGCACTTCAGTCCGCATGAGAAATAAGTTCGAGAGGTCTACTGTGCAACACGCTGACTGAGGTTAATAATAGCGTGTTCTCGAAAGTTGCTGGGACAGCAGATGTTAGGGGTCCTCACCACAAGGAAACGGTGGGTGTGTGGGGTGATGCGCATGTCTGGTTGGCTGAATCTGGCCATTCCACAGTGTATACATGTTTTGGAGCAGCATTTTGAGCATGATAAATATGTACAGTTTAGGTCTGTCAATTAAAAACATGAATAAATAAATAAATAGTAAAATAAATTTTAAAAAATAAAAAGATTGACTATACCAAGTGTTGGCAAGGATGTGGAGGGACGGGAGCTCTCCTACACTGTGGTGGGATCGATAAACGGCAGAGCCACCTCGAAAAGCGGTTAGACGTAGGCCGGCCGGACAACCCACCGGCTCTGTCCCAGCTCTTACCAACAGATGAGCAAGCACGTTCCACACCAGAGCTTGCACAGCATCTGACGGACATTCCAGCGCCTGTCAGATGGATAAGCAAATCCCAGCATGCCATGGAGTAGGACTCAGCAATAGACAGCAATGAACTACTGGTACGCGCAACAGCATGCATGGGTCACAGAAGAGTTGTGCCGGTGGAAGAAGTCAGATTTAAAAGAGAGTACCCAGTGAATGATCCACTTTACAGAATTTTAGAAAATACAGACTAACCTGTAGTTCAGAAAACAGAGGTAGCTTCCTGGGGCCGGGGCTGCGGGAGATGAAGAGGAGGTTACAGGAGCGTTTGAGTCAGCTCTCGGCGCTGGGTCCGTGCACAATCTTGACTGTGATTCACGGGTGTGCACGTATGTCAAACCCTATTGAACTGCACACTTCAGACAGACCTAGTTTATTGTCGTCAATTATACCTTAACAAAGCTAAATGTAGACTATTTCCTGTGCAGTGCTCTGAGACCCTTCCTGTGTCCCAAAGTCCTCATTCAGTCTCCCGTACTCACTAATGCTTTTTATGAGTGGAATCTTACAGAAAATACAGAAGAAGCAAAATTTGTATCAGGGTCACCAGAGCTAGGGGGAGGGGACGCACACGGGAAGCTGTCCCTGAGGAAGGCCGAGTCTGTGGAACAGCAGCCCCGACAGCTGCAATATTCCGGGGAGGACTTTGGACCTCGAGGGGTGTGGAGCAGCTCTTGCAGCCCCCAGTCTCCTTCTGAATCTGGTTCACTGGATCCACATCCACCCCCTGGCCAGCTCCCTCGCGGTCAGCCCCTTCCAGGACCTCGACTGGGCCTCTGGGAGCACCCCGCCTTGTCCCTCACGGCTCTCCCTGGGACAAGCAATACATGGAGTCCCCAGGATGGGGAGGGGGGCAGCGCCTGCCCGCAGAGGGGCAGGGCTGGGGAGCCGTGGGCGCAGACGCTAGGCTAGCGGAGGTTTCCAAAGCCCTATCTCTAGAAAAATGCCTGAAGCATAAATGTGTGACAGTGACCCCCAGGTGAGGAAGCAGCACTGCCATCCACCCAGTAGTTGCCCTCTGCCCCCAGGCCAGCCCGCCCCCTCGGAGCCCCCTCTGTCCTGGCTTTGCGGGAAAGCTGCTCTCGCCCCTGATGCCTTTCCCGGGATCCGCACCCTGCGGGAGGTGGCCCTGACTCACCCACCCTGCTGCCGACGGCGCTGCAGCCGCCTTCTCGGAGTGGTCCAGTGCGGCCCCTCTCCCACTTGCACCCCGCCTGCCGGGGAGCTGAGCCCTTGCCCATCCTCACATATGGAGCCCGTGTTCTAGTGTCTTCCAATTTTTTCTTCCTTCTTTTTTAAGAGACGGTTCTCACGGTGCTGCCCAGGCCCGAGTGGAGTGGGGGGGCTGTTCACGGGCGCAGTCCCATGGCAGACCAGCTCGGATCACACCGACCAGCTGTGTTTCCAACCCGTGCCGGTTCACACCGCCTTAGGCAACCCGGGGTCCCCGCTCCTGGGAGGTCACCATACTGATGCTGAACTCAGTGCGGACACCCAAGTCCCACAGCTTGATGTAATCCTGCACGTCCTTCTTTTGTAGCATGTGCTTTTGGGGGTCATGTCCAAAAATTACTGTCAAAATCCACGTCGAGGAGCTTTTTTCATTTTTCCTTCTAGGAGTTTCATGGTTTCAGGTCTTATGTTTAAGTCTTTAATCCATTTTGAGTTGGTTTTTGCGTGTGGTGTACAACAAAGGTCCAACTTCATTCTTATTGAAGAGACTGTCCTTTCCCCGTTGTGTCCTCATCACAGATCTTTAGTTGTAAGTGTGTGGGTTTATTTCTGGGCTCTCTGCTCTGTTCTGCTCCTCTGTCTGTCTGTGTCTATGCAAGTACCATGCTGCTTTGGTTACTGTAGCTTTGTAGCATAGTTTGAGGTCAGGTGGTGCGATGCCTCCTGATTTGCTCTTTTTGCTCTGGATTGATTTGGCTGTTTGGGGTCTTTGACGGTTCCATAAGGATTTTAGGATTGTCTTTCTACTTCTGTGAAAAATGCCACTGGAATTTTTTTTTTTAACTTATAAAGAAGATGAAATTTATTGCTTACTAGGTTTCAGGTGCTGAAAGTCCAAAGTCCAGGGAACACATCTGGTGAGGGTCTTGGTACTGGCAATGTGACCCAGGGGTCTCCCATGGCAGAAAACGGTGGAACAGAGAGAGAGGACTTCTCATGTGCTCTTCTTTGAAAGCCCTTAGAACCACACCCCTGACCACCATGACCAATCCATTCACCGTGGCAGGGTCCTGCAGTCCTGTCACCTCTCCAAGGCCCCACCTTCAATTATCACAATAGGATTTCCCACCCTCTTAATACTGTCCCAGTGGGGATCAAGCTTCTACTAGATGAAACCTGGGGGACACAGTCCATACCAACTGCCTGTGAATTTAAGGCTTGAGAAGAAGAAAGTAGAATTAATAAAATCCATTAAGGGTTTTAGTTTTGTTTTATTATTTTTTTTATTATACACACGTGTGGGTACAGTGTTGATTTTCAGCAGTTGTGTACAGTGTGTGGTGGTCAGATCGGGACACTTAGCTCAGTCTTCATCACAACACGCGGCCGTTGTTTGTGCCTGTCGACTGGTCCCTCGTTGGCCCCTCTCCCCGCTGCCCTCCCCTCGTGCCTCAGTTTCCTAACTGCATTCGGTGTGTGGATCATGCTGGATAATACCAGCATTTTGAAGATACTAATTCTTCCAGTCCGTGAACACAGGACGTCTTTCTGCTTATTTGTGTCCTCTTCAGTTTTTCTATCAGTGTCTCATAGTTTTCAGTGCACGGGTTTTTCACCTCCTTGGTTAAATTTATTCCTAAATATTTTGTTTGTTCTGATGTTGTTATAAATGGGATTTTTAAAAAATTTCTTTTTCAGATGGTTCATTGTTAGTATATAGAAACGCAACTGACTTTTTGTGTTTATTGTGTACTTTACTGAATTTGTTTATTATTTCTAGCTGTTTTGGTGGAGTCTCCATGCTGAACGGGGGCGGTGAGGGTGCAGCCTTGACTCGCTCCGAGCTTAGATGGAGGCCCCTCTGTTTCTCCCCAGAGTGCGATGTGAGCTGTGGGCTTGTCATTTGGGGTCTTTTAAAGACAGTGAAGATATTCTCATGACATCTTCTCAGTACCTCTCATTTTTGTCTTTCTCACTTTTATCTAATCTTCATCTGAGATTGGTTTTTGTGTAGCGTGACATGGACTTTGCTTTTGCACACGGTCCGTGCGCCATTTACAGAACGACCTGCCCTCTCCACAGCTGTACGTTGCCGACGCTGTCGTGACGGGGGTCAGAGGCGAGTGGTGTCCGGGCTGGACGCCCTGATCAGCAGAGCACGCACCAGGGTCCTGCGCACCCGGACCCCTGCAGCCGGCGAGCACGCTGCCGTGCATGACAGAGGGGCTTTGCGGATGTGATTAAGGATCCTGCAGTGGGGGGATTATCTTGGGTTATCTGAGTGGCCCATGTGATGACAAAAGTCCTGATGTGGGGGGAGCAGGAAGGGCACAGGAAGAGGGGCTGGAAGACGCTGCACTGCCGACTTTGAGGATGAGGGACAAGGCCATGTGGCTCAGGAATGTGGTGCCTGAGAAGGTGGAAAAGGCAAGAAACTATCCTCCCTAGAGATCCTGAAGGGAGCGGCCCTGCTGACCCCTCGGTCCTGACCCAGGGGGCCCCGCGTCGGACCTCTGACCTCCAGAGCCGTAGGACAGAAGGATTCTGAGATGGGTGGAGGGCCGGAGGGGGTTGGGGAGTGGCAGGTCAGATAAAGGGCACAAAGAAAAATCACCATTTGCAATAATGAATATGCTAATAATAAATGATAAAAATGTTTTTTAAAAAAGAAAATTTGTATTGCTTTAAGCCCCTGTATTTGGCAACATGTTAACAGCAGCAACGAGAAGCAAACAGAAACCCTCCCCACAGGGTAGCGAAAGTGCCAGCTCATCGATTTAAGTCTTTTCAAATGTGCTTCCGAGCGGTCACAGGGACATGCTGCAGACCCAGAGGGCACAAGTGTCCTCAGAGCCCCAAACTGCCGAGTCCAGGGCACCGCTTGAGCATGAGGTAGTCACGTGTAAAGCTTCAAGGGTGACGACCAAAAAACAGAGTCGCTGTGCAAGTTCCAACCAAAGAGCAGGAAGAGCAGACGAGGAAAGCAGACGCGCGTGTCACCTCGTCACGCTAGGAAACGCGATGGCGAGAAGCAGAGAAGCACGTGGGGACACGCAGGATGAGCAACACTCAGAGAGCGACGTTGACCAAAAAACAGAGTCGCTGTGCAAGTTCCAACCAAAGAGCAGGAAGAGCAGACGAGGAAAGCAGACGCGCGTGTCACCTCGTCATGCTAGGAAACGCAATGGCGAGAAGCAGAGAAGCACGTGGGGACACGCAGGATGAGCAACACTCAGAGAGCGACGTGACGGAAGCTGGCCTGTCCCTACCAAAAACAGAAAAGCTACATCAGCCTCCCCTGCCAATCAAAAGACGTTAGACTAAAGGATGTCAATCCCGTGCTGTTCACAAGAAGCACACGACAGCAGGGACCCGTGGCTAGAGAGCAGAAGAACGGGACAGGAATGAGCAGGAATCAAAGCAGAGCGCTCTGTCCCCGTCAGGTGAACGGGCCCGGAAACCACAGGCCTCAAGTATATGAGGCAAAAGGTGATGAAAACCGCAGGGTGTGACTGTCGGATCTGTCCAGACTCTGGGAGAGCTCGGCACAGCCGGACGACTGGGAGGTCAGACAGACAGAAAGAGCAGAAATAGGGAGGACTCTGGACGACACGACTGTATTACTCCGTTTCTGTCACTTAGAACACTTGGAACTGGGTAATTTGTAAGAAAATGAAGCTTATTGCCAAGTTTCAGAGCCTGGGAAGTCCAAAGTGCGGGGAACACAGCTGGTGAGGGTCTTGGTGGTGGTGACAGTGACCCAGGGGCCTCACATGGCAGCCACTTAGAACACTTGGAACTGGGTAATTTGTAAGAAAATGAAGCTTATTGCCAAGTTTCAGAGCCTGGGAAGTCCAAAGTGCAGGGAACACAGCTGGTGAGGGTCTTGGTGGTGGTGACAGTGACCCAGGGGCCTCACATGGCAGAAATGGTGGAGCAGAGAGAGAGCGAACCTCTCACGTGCTCGTCTTTGAAAGCCCTCAGAACCGCGCCCCTGACCCCATTATTAACCCAGTCACTACTGCTCAGTCCTGCAATCCAAGCACCTCTTCAAGGCCCCAGTTTTCAACTATCATAATAGGATTTCCCACCTTCTTTACACTGTCACAGTGCGGACTAAGTGGGGGGGACATTCAACCTAAGGCAACAATTAACGATCTTGGCTTAATGGAAACTCTGTGCCTACAAATTCATGTTCTTTTCAAGTACACATGGAACCGTCACAACGTTGAAAAGCAAGTCCTGCCAAGTCTCAGCAACGCGGCAAAGAGCCCATCCGAGGCCCCATCTGAGGCCGCGGTGTGACCAGGGCAGAGATCAGGTACCAGAAGATGCACTTTTTACACCCCACACATCCGAAAACTAAAGAGCACGCGTCTAAACATCTTACGGGAACCAGAAGACATGAAATGACCACGAAAAGTAAAAAATTAGTGGGATATTACTAGAGCCGAACTTAGAAGAATATTTTAGCGTTAATTGTTTATATTAGAAAATGAAAGGAGTTGGAAGTGTCGGCCTACGGAAGGAAATGAGGCAAGGCGTATAAAACAACCAGTTGACGTGGGCCGAAGTCGAGGACCGCAGCGCGGGGACACAAGCCCACCCTGCCTCGGATGTGTGCTCCACGCGGCGGCCGCGGCGGCCAACGAACTTCCAAAGGAGTCAGGAGGACCTTAGAGGGGCAGCTCCGAGTCGTCTGAAGCCCACGTTGGCTCACTAAAGTGGCACGAGCTGCTGACCGGCGATGCAGTGCTCGTCGCGTCATAAACCCAGAAACACTGCGACAAAGAAGAGTGAGGGTCACTTTGCCCCGTTAGTGGTAACATTCGGGTAATCTGCACCCACACGTGTGCCAGGTAACCCGGAAAGCGCTACCAGAGTGTGCTCTGTAGCAGTCACCCGGGACACGAGCAAGGGGACATGATGACAGCTGCCTGCCGCATCTCTCCGAGCCTCACACGTTTAGCAGATTTTGCATAACTCAGATTGCTCTGAGCTACTTTTCTTCCTCAGAAATGTATAAAACTAAGTACCTAATTTAAAAGCGTAGGGCTAGAAACAGAATAATCCCCCAAAGCAGAGGGGGGACATAATAAGGACGCGAGCGGACGTCATAAACTAGAAGACAGAGATGCAAGTAAGACAGGGGGGACCGACGGGGACAAAGTGGGAAACACTCATCAAACAGGCGTGTTTTGTGAGGATGATCAAGGAAAAAACAAGCGAGACACAGATGAGCAACGTGGGAATGAAAAGAGACACGGACTCTGAAGATGCGTCGGAGACTTGAAAGGTGACGAGAGTCGTGAGCAACTGCCCCCGTGTGTGCTTAAGAAACGCGAGCAAAACAGACAAAGTACCAGAAGGAAAAACCACAGACTCAAGAAGGAAAGGAACACAAGTCGTGGAACCCATTTTAGGAAAAAGAAAAGCAATAGGTTAAACCTCCCCAAAGAACGCGCCACTTGTACCGTTTTCCACTGAATTTTACCAAATTTTCAAGAAATGGATGATGTCAACCTTATGTCATCTCCACAAGGACAGAAAAAAAGGACGCTCCGCCCACCCTTCAGTAGGACAGTCTGGCCCCAAACTGCTCAAGAACAGCACGAGAAAGAGACAAAAAGTCAGCCTTCCGTCCCCGGGTTCCCGCTACAGCGGCCACGGGTGACAGACGGGGCCCAGCTTGGAGCAGCCCCTCAGCGCACGGCAAGAGCACGGACGGCACGTGCATGTGCCTGGTGGGCCAGTGGACGAGTCCTCCGCTACAGCCACCTGTCGGGCCCGAGCGAGCCCCTCCGTCATGGGCGCCCCGGGGCATCCTCCCTACGGCCAGGACGGGCAGACGGAAGAGAAGGAAAGGCTCGAGGGAGGCCAGGAAGAGAGGAAGACGCTGTCACCGTCCGCAGGCACGCGGCCGTCTGCACAGAACCAGAGAGCCAGCAGGCCACCAGGGAAGTCCAGTGCAGAAGGGAGAGGGTGTAAATCCTGCACACGGGCACTGGAGCTGGCGGGGCCAGCCGTGGCAGGCACACTGGTGAGTGCCCAGCGTGGCGTGTGAGCGGGCAGCGGTGGCCTGGGAGCCTTGGGGAGCTGGTCCTTTCCTGAGGACCTTTCCCAGCCCTGTGGGCTTTTACGTTTGAGAAGTTATTGTCGTTTTACTGTTACAAAAATTAAAAGCAGCTCTTCTCACGACTTATTTTTTAAATTGGGGTGAAATTCACATAGCCTAAAATTCACACCTGAAGCGAACGATTCCGCGCCAGTGCCTGCGCCGTGCGGAGCGGCCAGCGGCGCCACCAACGCCCGGGACTCCAGCACCTCTTTCTGTTGTCCTCGACAGACGGCGGCGCAAGAAAGGAGGGCAAAGGCAGTGATCTCAGAAAGAGAAGTCCAGCAAAGAAGGGCAAGAAGGTGGGTCGGGGCGCGGGCTCCCTGCCGGCCGTGGGCGCATGGATCGGGCCTGGTGGACACCCCCGACTCTGGCAGGACGGGGGTCCGGCCTGGGCCCAGGCAGGGCACATCCCCAGCGAGCTGTCCTGTGTCTGCTGTGCAGGGCGGCACCCCCCGGATGGTCCCCCCAGACTGCATCATCGTGGACTCCGACAACTTCAAGTGTATCCTTTGATGGCCCTGGTGGCCCCAAGACCCCTCAGCCCTGTGCCCTTGTTTTCCCTTGACCAAGACCCAGTTGTCGTGGACCCCTACGCGGAGGCACGGGGCGGGGGTGAGTGCTTCACGCGCTGCCCCCTCATCCCGCAGCCCTCAGCTCGCCCAGGGCTGCTTCCAGTACTTTTGATCTTTGGGGTTTTTTCCTTTTGCTAAACGGTTTTAACAACCTCTCCACAGGGGGCTGGGGGGACCCACACTCTCACCTGCATTAGATGTTGACCCAGTGCGAGGGCTGGGTGGGGGGCCGGCTGGGTGGGGGGCCGGGGACCTCAAGCCCTCAGGGCTCCCGCGACAGAGCGCCCTCTCCTCTCCGGCAAATCTCCTTGCAGAGATGCTGGCTCCTGTCTCCATAACCCGGCAAATTTTGGAAAGATTCCGAGACTCGTTCACTTCGCGCTGGGTGGGGCATCTGGGAAGCAAGAACTTCCTCAGGTTCGGGTTTCGGTTTTCAGGTCTCAGGGACCAGCGGGGTGGCCAGACCCTCTTCCTCCATCCCTCCCACTCCCCGCTCCCCCAGTTTATCCTGTAAATCCCCCCAGCCCAGCCCAGTCCTCGCAGAGACCGGGCGGGGGTCACTCCTGTTAAGCTACTTTACAGATGGGAACCTGGGGCCCCCAGGGTCATGCAAGGCCGAGCAGCAGGGTCTGTCCCTTAACCCCCAGCGCTGCGGCCTCTCCCAGCCCCACTCCAGGTTCTGCCCTCCAGTGACCTCGCGGTTCCATGGGTCTGAGCCCCCTGAGCCCCATACAGCCACACCCAGGAGCGGCAGGAGGGAGCACCACAGGGGTGGGGGGAGGCAGGAGAGCAGGGCCCTGGTCTGGCCACAGTCCCCATTTGGGGGTGCTGCGGGTGCCTTGGGAACCTCAGCTGTTTGGCCATCAGGGAGGCCCCTTCTAGCACTTCCCAGAGCCAGCACCTCCCGAGAGATGGGCTTTATTCCAGGACAGGGTCCATTCCCAGGATGAGTCCCTGGGAACTGCATCCACCAGTCACTTCCCTCCCTTTGCAGTCAGGCCGAGTGGGAGCAGGTCCTGGGCAGCTGCAGTGGCTTCTTCTTCTACGGCATGGAGGGCTTCCTGTCACATGTGCTAGTGGAGAGATTGGTCGCCATGAACCTGCAAGGTGAGACTCTCTGCCAGGACCTGTGGGGGCGAGGCGAATCCGCAGGGGACAGGGCAGGCCCATCGTCCTCTGAAGAAGGGGCCAGAGGGCCCGGGATGTTTTAGGAAGGCACAGGCCCACCCTCCCCACCACCACCACTGGCCCTCCGGCCCTCTCTGGTACAGTCCGTCCTCCTGGCTGCACACAGGCTTCCTCTGTATGGTCTGCACAGGCTCAGTAGCCATGGGCCTCTGACCCTCACACCCACAGCTGCCAACCTGGGAGGGTGTCTGTGACCCCCAGGACACCCTGTGTGATGGCCTGGCCTGCCCCCGTGACCTCCTCCTGACAGGGATGCTGGGTGGCCGGCCACCGTGCACAGTGACTGGGGCCTTTTCAGGGGCCCTAGGAGACGTCCCCTTCACCTCTCACAAGGTGCAGTGGCCCCTGTGGTGGCAGCACAAGTGGGCTGAGGGTGCCCAAGCCCAGCACTGTCACCTGGTGCCCAGGCCTGCTTTCCAGGCCCCCTGGCTCCAGGGCCTGCCGGGGCAGATGAGGGTGGGGCCAGGTAGGCCCCTCCCCACTCTGTCAGCATGTCACTTGGAAGCCGACTCCTCATCTGGGTGGAGGTGGAACCAGGGCGTCTTTGAAGGCTTACTTCCTAGCACAGTGGTGAGTCAAGCAGAGGAGATCCGTACATTCACAGGCTGCACGCAGAGTGGAGCCTTGCCAGCGTGCCCAGGCTTTGTCCCTGCATGGCCAGACATTGTACCTGTGGGCACAGCCCCCAAAGTCCACTCTTTGCCAGGCCAGGAGGGGGTAGGCAGGGTCCCCTCTGCTCCTGAGGGGCTCCCTGCAGACCACACAGCAGGGTTGCCTTTTGGACACTGGCACCTGTTTTAGTAGGCACACTCAGCCAGGGTGACTAATTTGTGCCTGTGTGCCTGGGACTGTCACACCCCAGGAACCTCCAGCATCCCCTGCAACCACCAGCCCTCTACCAGAGCACGCAAGGAAGCAACACTCCTCCAGCTGGCCTGCCCCCCCGTGCCCAGCTCAGCCGTGACCCCTGGCGTGGCAGGTGTAGGTAAAGCTGGGCGTTGGTGCAGCCTCGAACACCATCAGTGTGGAATGCCGGAAGCTTCCAGGAGTGATGGGGGAGCTGAGACCTCCCTGCTGAGCAGGGAGCCGCAGGAAGCCCCGGAGTAGGCTTTCTGCCACGTCCCATTGTCCGGCCCAGTCATTCTGAGGAGGCTGTGAAAGGTGTGGGGCTCCGGAAGCAAAAAGTGTCCACATGTCCATGTGTGGCCACTGGGTCTCTAAAGGCCAAGCCTCGGGCTGATTGGCCAGCATCTCTATGATCCACCCAGTTCTGGGGCACAGGGCCCTGGGCACAGGCCCATCGGGCCACTCAGCTGCTGAGCCAGCCTTCTGTGTCCTGCAGAGTGCCAGATGATGGTCCTGCTGGACCGGACGCAGTCCTTGGAGAGCATGCGGCGGCAGATGGCTGTCTCAGAGAATAAGAGGTGCCTGACACCCCCTCTGCACCAACAGGAGCTGACAGCTTGGGGCCCCTGATGGGCAGGGGCAGACTTGGGGAGGGGCAACACATGAGTGATGGGTGTCCCTACACCCCCGGCAGGAAGAGCTCCACAAGGGAGCAGGGACTTGTGCTCTGAGGTCCCATGGTCTTCCCAGATTTCCCTCCCTGGCAGAGGCCCTGGGGGCATGTGGAGGAGGCGGTGCCTAGTCAGCAAGGACCAGGCAGGGAGGGCAGGCACAGCCCAGCAGCTCAGGTGGGGAGACAGAGGGGCAGCTGCTTGGGAGGCCACCCTAGCATCAGAGCTGCCTGTCACACACCATCTGGGCCCGTGTGTGCTGCTGGGGAGCAGGGCCTTTACCCTCTCAGTGCGGGCTTCCACTGCTGTGTCCAGCCCATGCTTCTTGTTAAGTGGGCACTTAACTGTGGTGGGAAGAATTATTTCAAGAACTGTAAGAGCTGTCAGTCCAACGGTTGGCACAATTTGGGCTGTGGATGGGAGTGGGCTCGGGCCAGGCCCCTTGGCACCAGCCCATGGAAGCGCGGTCCTGCAGCACATCCCAGCTATCCTTGGAGGAGCCCATTGAGACTGCCATCCTTCTGAGCCTGGTGGGCGTCAGGAGCATCGTGGCAAACCAGTGGCCAACACTGCTGCGGGACAACGCGCTGCGGGCCAGCCTCCTCTGGGACAGTGAGTGGGCACTGCACACCTTGCCTGTCCTGCAGCCCCTCAGAGCCACCTCCCGGAAGCCTTCCAAGGTGTCCACGGCCCATCTGAGGGGATGTTTCTTCCCTAGATCTGCTGACCTTTGGCAAGTCAATTGGGAAAGTGGTCCATCTCCTTCAGAAGATGGAAGGCACTGAGATGCTTAACCAAGGTAAGGTAGAGGCCATCCATCTTCATCGTGTGTCCTGCAGTGACCAACACCCTGCACCCACTCAGCCCCACAGGGACAGGGTGGGGATACCAGGACACTAAATCAGAGTCAGAAAGGGGAGAGTGTGTACTTGTTCAAAAGCAACCGCTGTTTCTGCACAGCCTCGCAGGTGAGCACATGCTGGTGGGGACCATCCGCCAGCATGGCCTTCTGCAAACAATGTCTTACAGTGAGATCCTGCACCAGAAATCCTTGGAGAAAGCGTATCTGTCACCAGAACTATTTGTTTCTCTTTAAACAAGTCCACTCACACAAGTTAAAGCTCAGTACGCTCGCTGGGAACAGATAGAAAAATCCCAGTGGCACCTGTGACCAACCCCTCTTCCCAGAGCAAGGATGTGTGGGTGTTGGCCACCTAGGCTGGGTGAGAAGCAGGCCATGGCATGCCAGCTGGGTGGCCCTGAACGTGGCCAGCAACCATTAGCCAAGAGAAGGAGCCCTACACTGAGGGCTGTATCCCTTTAGAATCAAATAACAATTATCCAGTCTGTCGTCCTTGAGTTCCCAGCACTCTGTCAGTCTCACAATCTCACAGGTGTAAAGTCTGCGCAAGGGGCACACAGCATGATCCATTCTCAAATACAACCAGGATGGACCCCAACCACTCACCCTTCAGAGCCAACAGAACCCTAGTGCCAAACTGTGATATCAGGTCCAACAGAAGACCTGCAGACACATTTCACATGGGGATGCCACGCTGGAAAACACTGAATAAAACATCAGTTAGTAGTATTTTGTGATGCATTAAAGGAATAATCTACAATAACTAAATAAGATTCAGCCCAGGATGATTGAAAATCATGAAATCCTCAATATACACAACCCAAATGGAGTTTAACATTCAAAAATCACACTATGCCCAGTGCCTGCAGTGTGGTTGCCAAAAAAAAATGTTTGTTGAATGAGTGAATTAATGAGTGAATTATTAAGTGAAGAGGTGAATGAATGAGTGAGTGAGTGAGCGAGGGAGGGAGTG
>NW_007728950.1:99970-119446 GCF_000696425.1 Galeopterus variegatus
TTCAGCAGCAGCCGGGATCTCCAGAAGGATGTTTCTGGCAAACGCCATTCCCTGAAGACAAGGAGCCTTGGCCCATGGGCGCCTGTGGTCCCCAGACAGAAGCCCCTCTCAGAGCCATGGTGCTTGTTTCCTAGACAAGAAACGCTGTTAGGACTTCAGTTTGTTTTTGATTTAAGTGTTTTAGTAAACAACAGAAAGAGGTCTCTGTGCTGTGGTTTCTGTGACCCAAGGTCCGGGTGGTCTCTGGCCCCATGGGGTCCTCCCCTCCTGCCAGACTACCCCACTGCAGACACCAGGGCACTCTGTCGGAATCTAGGGAACACGCTGGCCCGCAAAGAACAGGCCACCCCCCCCCCCCGGGGCTCATGTCCCCTGCGGCCCGCACGGGCTGTGGGCCCCTCAGACGGAACTCCCCAGAACAGGGCCGGCTCCTGGACAACCAGCAAGTAGCGGGGCCAGCAGACACTTCTCTCCTGCAAAAACGTTCATGTTCCACTCTCCACGGGTCACTGCGTCCAAGGGGTGCCGGGGAAGACACGCGTCTTCTGCACGGTCCTCTGAGCTTGTGAATGCGTTTCTTCCAGCTTGACCAGGTGGGTCAGGTGTGGCACTGGTTGTGCATGAGGGGACCCAGCCACAGGCCTGTGGACCCTCTGTGGACACCCCTCCCCGCCCACTCCGTGGGACCTGTGCCGTCGCCCGCGGTGCCAGCTTCCCCAGCTGGGATGTCAGCGGAAAAAACCACTTGCTGCAGTGAGCCTGGCTGGGTCCGTGGCTGTCTGCTGCCACCGTGTGCCCTCAGATCTCCCACAGTGTCGGGGACATGCAGCTAAAGAAAAGCACAAATTAATAAAATTAACACCATGATGAAATATCGCTACGAACCTACTTGAACAGCTGAAATTTAAAAACGAGCGGCCACAGCAAATGCTGGAGAAGACGTGGAGGAACTGGGCCTCGTGCACATTGAGGGTGGGTGGCTGTGCGAGGAGGGGCTCAAAGCCTCGTGCCCTCCAAATTGGGAGGGTTCTTTGAGACCGAAGGAAGCAGGCAGGTCCCCTCAGTGATCAGAGGTACTTAGTAATCGGGGTGACTTGCAGACAAGTGAAGACTCAGACGTCACCTGACGAGAGCTCTCTGCCTAGGCAAGCTTTACCTGGCAAAAGCCCCTGTGACTAAGAATAACTTTAAGGAAACATCTTAAGAAAAACAAGGAAATTGCATCATCACCGGGTGTCTTGTGATGCAGGCGGCGGAGTCTTGTGGTGTGAGTGCTCAGAGCACTGAGGCCACCTGCTGCAAGACATTAGTCACTCCCTGAAACCGATGTCCGCTTTACATTTCCCTGAGCTTAGGGTGCAGTGGCCAGTGACGCAGGAGTGACACAGCGGGCAGGGCACAGGGGTCGCTGGTAGTGTTCACCTGTCACGGTGGGAATGGGGAACATAGCAGTTCTTGAACATGCAGCCACCCACGGCCCAGCCACTGCCCTCGTGGGTGTCACCCAGAGAAATGGAAACTCAAATGTTCACAGCAGCTTTATTCACAGTCACAGAACACTGGAAGCAACCCGATGCCCGCCGACCGGCACATTCGTCCCGTGCGACCCTTTCAGCGACAAAAACAAGTGAGCTCTTGATACACACAACAGCCTGATGGGCCTCAAGGGTCCTTGCTGAGATGGCAAAATGCCAGTATTGGAAGGTCACAGGCGAGATTCCACTTACACAACATTCTCAAAATGGCAAAACTACAGCGATGAACAGGTGTGAGTGGCCAGGGAACAGGGGCGGGGTGGCAAGCAGCCCAGCGAGCTACGCGGACCTGCAGGGAGACGGCGTGGCACGTGCGCACGCGCGGGCCTGTGGAAAGCGCTAGAACAGATCCACCGGCATCGTGGGCCAGTATCAGCCTCTGGGTTGAGCTGCTGCTCCCGCTGTGTGACACGTCACTGCTGGGGAAGGCGGGGACGGGGCGCCGTGCTCCATGCGCTCCTTTCGCAACTTCCTGTGAATCTGTAATTAATCTGACATGAAACATGTTAAATGCACATCTTTGATAACGTGGAGAGATTGTGTGTGATTCCCCTTTTTATTGTTTGATTTTTCCTTGTTTCAAATATAGACACATACTTGTTCCAGTTTTTTTTTTTTTTTAAAAAAAAAGGTAACTAATGACCAGGGAATAAATTCCAATCAGAGCAGCGCTGGAAATATGAGCTTTCTTCTAGAAAGATGTTGGCACCCGCCCAAACAACAAGAATAAAAGCTTCTGGAAATATTTCATCCACGCCGCGTCTGCTCATGTGAGAAATATTAAACAGGGAGCGCTGTTCATGCCTCAGAGGCTTTAAAATAACTTTCTGAGTTATGTCCCGGCAACATAACAAATCACGTTATCAATTAGCTCCTGTAACCGAGTGGCGTTCTGTGATATATTCAAGCGTGGAAGGATTGCATAGGTGAGATTTATGTAACCCTAAAAACTATAAGGAGGAAAGAGATCACTTGGAATTTATTGGTAATAACAGGAGACAGAATGTAATTCCAGCCATGGACATCCCTCCGCCAAAGGGCAGCCAGGTCCGAGCGTCGTGAATACATTACAGAAGCGACCGGTCACCGAGGGGACTGGGGCGAGGGACGGGGAGGCAGGAGTGACCCCCATTGCCCAGCCCGACCTCGGACTCCCCCACATCAGGTGCCTGCGTGGGGTGGGGTGAAGCCGGGAGGGCTGCGCCTCTGTGTGGGCCTGGGGGAGAAGGTGCCACCCCGTAAACATGGCGGGGACCACCCGGGCAGCTGCCCCCTCGACAGCCCTGCACCCTGAGCAGCTGCCCGGCAGCCGCCTTCCCCGGGAGGACGCAAGAGCAGACCCGGGCCTGACCCCCAGACCCCGCGCCCGACCCCTGGACCCGGACCCCGGACCCCACACTCGACCCCCAAGCCCCACGCCTGACCCCCTTACCCTGGACCCCAGACCCCAGACCCCGTGCCCGGGCAGGGGGAGCACATCACAGCCCCTCAGCCCCCGGCGGCCGCTCCGTCCAGGCCCCGAATCCGACTGTTCGGAGCAGCTCGTCAGTCACCTTTCCATAATGTCCGTTTATGTTCTTAATTCATGTCTTGAAAAGTTCCATATTTTTAAAATAACGGTTTTCTTTTTAATAATATATTTTATTATAGGAAATGTGGAAAACATCAAAGAGTAGATAAAAGGAAACAAGAGGCGCTCTGGCTCACGGTGCACACCGGCCGTTGGCTGGGCCCCCTCCCGCTCGTCCCCGGCCTGCGGTCCCACGCCGCGAGCTCCCGCTGGACCGTCACTCATTCTCCGTGTCCTCGCTTAACGGGATTTTAAAATCAAAATCCCTGTTGAAGCGTCGCTCGCCGTCAGACGCACCCACCACCTGCAAACCCGCCGAGAACCAGGTGTGAGTCCTCCAGACCAGCCTCGGACCCAGCTACAGCAGGGCTCGGGGTCCCAGGACCGAGGGTCCTCACAGACAGACACAGAGGCCCTTTGCATGGGGTGAGGCAGACTGGGGGTCCCTGATATGCCTGGGGGCAGGGCAGCAGCAGAGTGGGCAGGGGGCCCTGGGCACACAGGTGGGTGGGCACACCCAGTGCCCCTGTCAACCCGACCCAGGAGCCAGTGAGTGTGGGACCTTGCTTTGTCCCACACCCACGTGTGAGTTACACACATAAGGGAGGGCCACCAAAGCTCCCACCCAAAAAGGGTCGTGGGGAAAGTCAAAGGTACGTGTGCTGGGCACGCGGCCAACAATTTACATTTATTCCTCATTTAATCCCCAAAGAACAGCATGACCCAGGCACATCCTCCATGACGTGGCCATCAGGCGGGCCCTCCCCAGCCCTCCAGTGGTCGTCTCCCCTCTCCCAGCCTCTGTCCACCTCCTTGGCAGGGTAGGAGGCCGTGGCCCCATCTGTCCAGACCGGGGTGCCCTCGAGCCACGCCCCACCCCCCACCTGCTCCTGCCTCCCAGCCTGGGCACTGTCTGAGCTCCTAGAATCTCTCCTTGGAATCCTCAAGCAGGATGCTCCGTGCTCCCATGGGAGGCCATGGCTACCATCAACCCGTCCTCCCTGGGAGAGCAGGTGCCATCGGCCACCAACCTGCCTGGCTGGGACCCTCCTCCCCAAGCCGCTCTGAGCAGCGAATTCACAGTCACAGCTGGAAGAGGCCTTGCAGATTGATTTGGATTAAGCAATGGGGCAGGTTAATAAAACCAAAATGTTCACAGGTACTTGTGGATAAATTTCAATTAAGTTGGCTCATCCACCACTAGTCTCTAATGGTTTAATTTCTGTATTAAATAATTAAAACTCTATTTTCAATTGCAGTGAACAACTGTTTTCCTTAATGATCTTCCTGGAGAAGCCAGTAATTTTCTACCCTGTAAAAATGATTAAATGGTATCATTATCCCATATCCGTGAAATATCACTCGGCAACGCCAGGGAAGGCCATTTGTATTCAATTAATGCTCCCTCGTGTTGAGGCGCACCGTATGACTTCACGCCATGTGTAACCCGCTGTCCCTCGTTTTTTTATGACGATGATGAAGATAGAAACAACCAGTTTAATTATCCCATTTCCAACAAGGAAATCAATTTTCAATATGTCCTCACCCTTAAAAAAAAAAAGCAGCCACCGTGCCTGGGAAGGGCGGGCCGGGCTGTTGGCAGAGCGGCTGCCGCAGACCCTCCCGGGCTCCAGGGCCCTTGGGAGCCACAGCACCCGGACCGGCCGGTGGGGCCCAGAGGGTGGGACCCAGGCCCTGAGGCCGGCTCAGCCGCCTTCCTGTGGCCTCCCCTCCGCAACCGACCCAGGGCTGGATGAGAGCGTTTTAATCCACACCCCTGGGGTGCCCAGCTTCTGTGCTGAGCACGTGGCTGAGCAGACCCGCAGAGGGGCTGGGCCCCCTGCCCTCCCCCACCCACATCCCTCGGGCCCCAACAGCCTCCCCAGCCAGGCTCTGAGGGCCTCGGGGCAAATGTCCTGGGGGACAGCCCCTCACTGGACCAACTGAGGCTGGTGGATTATGGCCCCACCCCATGCAGTCCTGGGGGGATTTGTCCCCAGCTCCTCGTCAGGGTGACCCCAGGGACGTGCCCTGCTCAACACTCAATCACACCAGCGCTGTTGGCCAATACAATCTAATTGTTTGACACCTTTATCACAAGTCATCGAGACCAGAGCCAGCTGACTAGATTAATGCCCCCGTGCCGTAGGCTAATGGCCGCGACGGAGCTGCTGGGCCAGATTGCAAGGAGAGCTGCAGTGTTCTTATGAGGGATGTCAGTTCTGTGACAGAGGCGAGAGACGGCGGTAACAGGGCGGAAACGCGTCCTTGCCTGGTGCCCTGAGGTTGGGGCACCTGCCCACGGCCCTCCCTGTCTTCCTGGGCACCTGCACTGAGCCAGGCCCGGGCTGGGGATGGGGTCACTGAGGGGACTGGAGGAGCAGAGACCAGGGCCTTAGATCCCTGCCCCTAGGAGACACCCTTTTGGACTCAACCATTCCCCAGGGGGGCACCGAGTAAAGCCCACCGGCGCCCTCCCCAGCCCTGGCCACGCGGGAGGTCGGCCCCAGGCTATGTGTGATGGGGGATGCCTTTTAGGTCACTTTAGGAGGGATTCTGCTGGACAGCTGCTGTGGCCTGAATGCTTGTCCCTCCACAGCTCGTGTGGAAGCTGGATCCCCAACGCGGCAGCGCTGAGGGGTGGGGACTGTGGGAGGAGATGGACCGCGATGGCCGTGCTCCACGAGTGGGTTAATGGACAAGTGGGTCGTCACGGGAGGGACACTCACAGCTTTACAAGGATGGGGGACACACTAACAGGCTCTTGCCCCCCAGCCACATGACACCCCTCAGCGCCTCTGGACCCTGCAGATCGTCTGCCAGGAGGAAGGCCCCTGCCAGAAGCGCCCTCTGGACCTGGACTTCCCAGCCTCCAACATGGTACAGAAATAAATTCTGTTTCTTTATAATTTACCCACTTTGGGGTATTCTGTCATCAGCAACAAAAAAAATACTAGGACGGGAGCCCAGGCCCTGAATGTCTTGCCACCTGTGATGAGCTTGCAGACCCCAGCCCCTAAGCACTGGGTGACCTGCAATGAGATGCGGCAGCCCCGCCCCTCCCACCTGGATGCCCCGCCCCCCAAATCAGGCCCCATGAGAGGAGGAGGCGGCGGGCCCCACACGGGCCCATCAGAAGCTCTTCGGGCTGCTGGGCCGTGCCCCAACCTTCTCCCGTCACTGGGCCCCAACTCTGCCTCAGCAGCAGGGACAGAACCTGAGACGTCTCCAAATCTCGTGCCCCTTGCTGGGCTGAGCCGTTGCTGAGTGAAGAGAATCAGAAAGAATTAGGGCCCCTTGGTGACAGAGGCCACCACTTGTGTCTGCGTGTGCGGCCTTCTGTACAAAGACCCCACTTCCCGGCCTCCGTCGCTGCGGGTGTGGCCGTCCTACTAAGTTCTGGCCAACAGGGAGGTCTGCAAAGGGGGCCACGCGCTCTTCCTGCCTCCGCAGGCCGGGATGGGACCTGGTGGCTGCGGCTTGACGGGGGGCGGGGGGGGGTCCGGGGGGCTGCGGCTTTGTTTGACGGGGGGCGGGGGGGGGTGCGGCCACAGCTAGAAGGAGCCTGGGTCTGGGTTGCTTTTGGGGACTCTGTTCCCATCCTGGATGACTGACCTCAGGGCACTGCTACGGGCGGGCACCGTTCTACCTGCGCAGTCACTCGCCAGGGAGCCTGGTCCCACCCGTGAGGTGGGTGATGGGCGGGCGGGCTCTGAGCAATGTGTCTCCTCCTCAAATGTGGCATCTGGAGAGCAGAGCTGGGGCCCGGGGCTGTCGTCCTCTGTGGTCCTGACCCAGAATTGCCCCTCGGGGTGGCTGTGACTGATGAGTGACATACTCAGCCAGGGCCACTTCCGTCCTGCCCCACCCAGAATTCCGACCCAGATGAGAGCCCAGGGGGTGGGGAGAGGACCAGTGAGACCACGCGCGGCTGCGGAGGAGCAAGGCCCGGGATGGGATCCGTCCTCGTGCCCAAATCTCCAGCATTCAGATGCCGCCATTACCCGCAGCAGACACGAGGGTGGGAACAGAGGACGAGACTCTGCGGAGAGAAAGGCCACGGCCTCCGCTGCATGCTGCTCTCCCCGCGAGGAAGCCACAGGGCTGTGATGGACAAGACCTGGGTCAACTGCACTGAGCAAGTGGCCCCGCAGCCTGCGTCTGTCCCTTCCCGGTGCGCCAGGCTCCCTCCCGCTCTCGGGGTGCAGGTGTCACTCATGCAGCAGAAACACAAAGCTGTCGCAGCATCACATGACAGCGCGAGACTGGAAGCAGCGCCAGCGTCCACCCACAGGGCAGAGGTCACCCAAGCCCCATGTGGAACATCGTGGACAGTCCACAGGCGTGAGGCAGAGGGGGAGGGCTGTCCCCGGCACATGGAAAGGCTGGAGCCAGCGCAGAGTCACAGCCGCGACTCCCAGGGAGGCACAGCTGTCCCAGCAGCCGCAGCCCTGACGCCTGTCCGTGCGTGGAAACACTGGGCCCGGGGACCGAGACCAGGCTCACCTGGCAGAGCAGGCAGGGGCTGGAGGACGGGCAGGCTGGGGTGCTCTCCACCCTGCCCCGTGCCTTTTTGCTCAAACTGCAGAAGAGCCGCCGGGGCACAGAGGCAGTTGGGGAGCGCAGCCGGGCGGTCACTCCAGCACACCCTCGGCGGGGAGCTCCTGCAGCTCCGCGTCCCCTCACACCCGCTCTGAACCCAGGTTTAAGTCACTCTGGGAGCAGGGCTCAGTCACCTCAATGCGGTCTCCGGGCTCCTCCCAGATCCTCCAGGTGGTCAACCAGACACCTGACTTCTGCCACCACCTGCTGGTGACCACCTTGCCTGCCCCAGCGACAGTGGATGCAGCCTGCCCGGCTGGCCCACCGAGCCCTCAGCCAGCACGGGCTGTGCAGATACACCCCAGTGACCCTCAGCCACAGCCAGAATCACTGGGCTTGTGCCCGCTCTGAACCCGCCGGTGAGGACCCCACGGGACATCTGCTTGGCAGTGCCAGGTGCAGAAGGCACAGCACAAATGTCCCAGCCAGGAGCCCCGGAGCCAGTGGGGCAGGCCAGAGGGTGCAGCCGCTCCCCAGAGAGACCTCGGGACCAACCCAGAGGAGAACACAGCACCTGCCCGCAGGGACGGCTCTGCTCGGCGTTACCGGCTCCCAGCAGCAGGGCTGCTGAGTCAGGACACACGGACAGAGCCCTCCCCCAGGCCGCGCAGCCCACCGCCCAGCAGGGCATGGGACGCCCCTTTCCGCACCTGGGGAAGGGCCGATCTGAGTGACGCAGACAGCGGGCGCCTGTGTGTCGTCCAGCTGGACTCACCGGTCAGCGAGCGGAGCTTCCCGTGTGTTCCAGCTGCTGCGTCCTGCTTTGCTCGCGTCTCACTCGTTTCCCCTTTTCTTCCACTGGGTTGGCTGCTCGCTCGCCTTTTAAAAAACTCAATTTCTAGTTTTCTGTATAATTTGAGCATTCACTTTTTTCTTCTCAGTGAACCATTTATTGTCAGATCTTATTCATGACGGGTTTTATCCTGCAAATGTTTATCAATTTTTCTGGCATCTAACGTGTCCGTCTTCCATCTCTTGCAATCGGTCAGCGAGCAGGCTCTGGATCCAGACTGTGTGGAACCTGCCTCTCCCAACTGCGGGGTCTCCAGCAAGTCTCCTACCCCTTCATGAAATGGGGAGAGCAGGAGGTCACCGTGCACAGTGACAGACGGGCACAGCCCAGCGCCCGCCCAAGTGGATGCAGCTGGACCCCGAGAACAGAGGGCGGGGTGGGTGGTCCTCCTCATGGGGCTCCTGGGTCCTGACCTGCTTAGAAGTCCCCTCACCCTGCAGGTAACCAGACAGTCTACCCGGGACTTCTCTTGTTTAAGCCTCACAACCCTGCAGAACTTCTGTGCACAGCATCAGGCAGAGGGGATCGGTGTCAGGGGCCCAGCTGGACAGCCCAGGCCTGGCGGAGCTGGACTTTGCAGGAATCTCCTACCAGTGGGGGAGACTCTGGCCTCTCTGAAGGGGTGGCTGTGACTGGACAGGCCCAGGCTGTAGGGAGAGGCTCTGGGTGAAGGCTGAGGACATCTGGACCTGGGGCCTGGGCAGCGGGGCAGAGTCTTGCTGCTGGAGAACAGCTTGGGGCAGCCACAGGAAGACCCCAGGATGGGAGGCTGTGGGCCACAGGGGACGTAGGTCAGGCCCCAGGGCAGAGGAGCAAGTCTTCATTTCCCAGGGGACACTCGGAATTCCTGGGATAAGAGACCATCCCCTTCACGACCAGCAGGCTGAGGGAAGCCGACCCCTCCACAATGAGGCAAGCCTGACCTTCCTGCAGGTAGAAGCAGGTGCCCCTGGCAGGGCTGGAGCAGTTCCTCGGTTGGGCCCTGACCGTGCTGCCAGCCCCTTCCATCCTGAGGCCAGGTCTCCAGGCCAAGGGGCAGGACAGGCACGTGCAAGTCTCAGCAGAGCAGCTAGGGGGAACTTTCTGTCCTTTGAAGGGGCCTGGGGTGGCCTGGAGGCGCAGTTGAGCCCACCCCGTGGCTGCGACCTGCATACCTCCAACCCATCCAGGGCAGGGTGGCACATCTGGCTGCAGCCCCATGACAGCCCGTAACAAAGTGCCACCCCATGCCTCACCCCAACTGCACACCCTGCCCCTACCACCACTCCCACCCCAAAGTGTGAGGGCACAGAGATTTGTCACGGTGTGCCCCAGTGGGGGCTGAGCAGCCCCAGGATGCGCCTTCCTCTGCCAGACTCCCCTGGCATCACCTCCTGGGGGTGCCACAGGTGGACCTGAGCCTTGGGACAGGGCTGTGGACCTGGGTCCTGCCCCTCAGCCCCAACCCACGAGGCAAGGCAGGTCATGGGTAAGGACAGATGACAGATGACCTCAGTCTGGCCGGCTCTGCCTGGAGGCCCTGAGGCTGGGGCGGTCCGCGGGAAACTGGGGGTCCCCTGAGGAAGACCAGGTGCCTCCAGGGGCTGCAACCATCACAGATGGTCTCTGGGGTGTGAGTTCTCTGCCCCACCCTAGCTGGAGGACGGGGGCTTCTGGGACATGGCCCTGCAGAAATCATGCGTCAGGCTGTAAATTAAACCCCAAGTTCCTGTACGGCTGCCCCAGTGTGAACACCTCAGCCCTGCGCAGTCAGAATCAGACCCAGAACCTGAACCAGCTCGTGGGGAGCAGAGCGCGTGGGCTGGGGCCAAGGTGCATCAGGGTACAGGCTCGGTGGGCTCCCACGGAAGGACCCAGGTGGGCTCCCTGCAGCACCTCCAGGAGCAGCCCTGCAAGAAAACTCAGAGATGTGGGATGTGGGATCACAGGACAGGGCACCTGCAAGGCGTGTGTGGGAGTGGGCTTGAGCAGAGCTGGCCCCCAACAGAACAGTAAATGCCAAAGGGAGAAAAGCTGCAAACCATAGGGTTGCTGCATTTGCCACCTCCTTGCAGGCTGGGCCTCGATCTGGAGTCCCTGCAGGTTGCCAGAGGTCCTGAGCAGATCTCAGCAGCGAGACGGGGTGTCTCTCAGGGGATCTAGGTTTATGGGAGGATCCAAAGTTTTCTTACTGGGGACAAGAACCTGTGGGATTACACTAGCTGGAGGCCCTCGGGTATCTAGTGTTCTGTCGCTGTCTTACTCTCTTGTCTCATATGGGGAGTGGGGTGCTTGTCACACCAGCAGGCTCAGTCCCCGCAGCTGCCACCTGGAGACCAGGTGACTCCACAGCGAGCGTCCTGGCTGAACAGCATGCCTGGTTGGGATGTGGGGCTGGGTCACACCATAAGACCCTTGGGAGTTGTAAAACAGTGATGAACTTGACAGTGTCATAGAAGCCAGACCAGCCCAGGCCAGAGAACAGATGTGGCCAGAAACAGCACCCGCCAGGGCCACACATCAGCTGCCATGGCCACCTCCTTCCTGAAGCTCTCGCCACCCCCCAAGTCCCTTTGCAAGATCTGCAGCTCACAGTGGCTTGTTTTGGATTTCGCTAGAGCCCACAGGTTCCAGGCTTTTCCTCTGAGAAGATGTTCATGTATCTAATGATGAAATGACATGAATCTCTATCAGTAATTGCATATTTTTCTAAGTGCCATGTCAGACATGTTATCCTGGCAGTTTCTCTCCAGTTTGCAAGTGTCCTCACGTGGCACTGTGGTCACAGGATGCAAGCAGCGTGTCCACTTCGGTGATGCCACGTGTGGTCTGCTCAGCTTTTGTTTCCAGGACAGAGACCACGATGTACCTTTTGGTCTGCACCTTGGCTGTGCGTCCTGTCTGACCTCTGACCTGAGACTCCAGGGGCAGGCGAGGCCAGGTTTGCGCATGCTTCTCTATGCCTTTCTGCCATTTTCTCTGGACACTTGGGAGCCGTGCGCGTCACATGGCAGCTGAGCTCTTCGCTGAGATCCTCCCGTCGGCAGCGGCTGCGCGGCAGCGACCCCACGTCTTCTGCAAGTCACTCTGCAGGGGCCTCCTCGCGGCTATTTTTCTTTGTTCTTGGGAATCATGTGCTGGGTTTGTTTTTATTTTATTCTCAACAGTTGAGGAGGGTTCCCTGCCCCAGGACATCTCTCTCTCTGCTAAATTGTTGATTTCCTTCTTTTTGCTGGAACATTCTCAACAGCCCACGAACATGTGGTAATTTTACCCATTTAAAGAAACAAACCCCACGTACCTGATCCTCCGTTCTCCTGCTCTCTCTGGAGGAAGACCCCTCACCAGAGCCCCTCTTCTCATGGTCTCCAGTCTCTCTCCGTCCCCTCCTGCCCCCCATGTCCTCCCACCTCAGCATGCACGTGGCGCCCTCAGGAGGGTGAGCGCTGCCCTGGGGCCCCGTGAGGATGTCTGGCGGCTCTCCGTGCTCCCGTGCCTCGGGGTGGGGGTGTGCAGACGTCCCTGCCTCCTGTCGACAGCCCCCCCACAGCCAAGGGCAGCCCTCCCCAAACAGCACACTGAGAACCACAGCCTGGTGCTACCACCCGCATCAGACACACCCCAGGCAAGTGGCTTCAGACAACAGAAACGTACTGTCCCCAAGTTCTGGAGGCTGCGAGTCCAAACCCAAGGTGTGCAGGGCCGTGCTCCCTCCCGAGGCCCTGGGAAGAACCCTTCCTGCCTCCTCCAGCTTCTGGGGGTTGCCGGCAACCCTCAGCACTCCTTGGCTCATAGCACATCACTCCGGTGTTTGCCTCTGTCTTCACGTGGCTTCTCCCTGCGTGCCTGCGTCCAAGTCTCCCTCTTCTTCTAAGGACTCCAGTCCCTGGGTCAGGCCCCACCCTCACCCAGCATGAGCTCATTTTAATCACATCTGCAAGGACCCCACTTCCAGACGAGGTCTCGTTCACAGGTGCCAGGGTTAGCACTTGAACACGACCTTTCGTGAGGACAGGATTCAGCCCATCACACTGATGGCCCCCAGGTGCACACGTCCTCTGTCACCTCTTCCCAGCACCCAGAGCTGACATCCATTGCCTGACACCTTCCACCTGCGATTATATTTAAAACTGAGCACGCCCCTCCTCCTCCCCCAGCCCCTCCTCTGGGGGGACCGATACTGTCACAGCTCTCTTTAGTTAGCGCGTGTCCCCGTCTCTCGGTTTTCTCTCTCCCGGCTTGCTTGAGTGAATCTCACGGGCAGCACCGCTGGACTTTGTTTCATTCAGTGCGATAACATCTGCCTTTCAGTAACAGTTTAACCCATTCACGTCTGTGGTGACCGTTCTCTCAGGCCGTGCCTGGCATGCAGCGGGCACTCGGCTACTGCTCTCAGGTCCAGGCAGAGCCGGCGCCCGCCTCACCTCCCCCGCCACGGGCAGGGCACGGGGCACACGGACTGCACGTGTTCGGAACGGGACCTCGCCCCGGACCTCCAGGACTTTGCCGAGGGTCAGTCCTGGGATGTTCACAGGGTTAATGTCCCAGCCCCTCCACACACCAAAGAATAAATACGCAGCAGAACAGACGACAAATGATAAGAACCAGGAAAGCACGGGAGGGAAGGAAGGCGGGACACAGAGCGTCATGGAGGCCGCAAACGCCTGCCGCGCCTGCACGCGCCAGCAGGATCAGTGCACAGAAGGGAACCTTGGACCGGATCAAAATGCTGTAGCAACTGATCCTAAAGAGACACTATAGTCACCAGACTATAATTTCTAAAGTGAAAAATTGGGAAGACCTAAGGTGCTGGGTATAAAAATTATAGCGCCCACAAAGCAGAACACCCTCTAGCGGTGAACAGTTATGGAAACGGGGGTCCGGGTGATATGAAGACACCCACAGCACAGAATGGGGCAAATCGGTGAGTTGTGTGTGTGCGTAGGTTGTGTGTGTGTGTGTGGGGTCAGACACAGTGTGATCCCCATGCGCAGAGTCTTTTTCATGCTGCTCCCGGGGTCCTCTGTCCCCAGGGCCCAGGGCAGTGCCTGGCACAGCGGGTGCTCAGTAACAGCCGTCGTGTGAGGTGTGAGCATGGGCAGGGATGGAGAGGTCTGCAGGAGCCCACGGCAGTGCCGCCAGGTGCCCCTCAGGGGCTGGGGTCTGGGGAGCAGTCTGTGCTCTTCACTCGGCTCCGCGTTTTACAACTGGTGTCCATCCTCTTCGTAACTGGGGAAAAGAGTTTTATTTGAAAACAAAACCTGCTTTCCACCCAAACGTCTGACAAGCCATTTCAACCAAACATGCCAACACATGCTGCCCTAGCCAGGGGCCAACAGGGAGGGTGGAAGCTCTGTGGTCGGTCCCGGCCCCTGGAGCCCAGGGAGCCCCCAGCCCCACGCCTCTGGGAGTCCAGGTGCCCCCTCTGTGAGCCCGTAGCTGTGTCCCACCACCCAGGTGCAACCACGGGGCCCGACCAGGACACACCCTCCCTGGACCGCCGGTCACAGACCCCTGAGCAGAAGGGCGGGGCCCGGATGTGGCGGCTGGCACGGGATCGCCTCCTAGTGTGGGCGGCGGGGAGGGGCTTCAGGGGTCGTGCTGGAGAGCCCCAGGGCGGGACCCCGGGGACGGGGCTGTTCCCACCGAGGGGGCTGCGCACCTCCTCCCATGCCCCTCCCCGCGTGGCCGCCCCGGCCTCTCTTCGGGGGACTTGAAATCCACGGCTCAGGGTGCTGGGCCCAGCCCTCCCTGCCTCCTGCGCACTGGTCTTCTGTGGATTCCTTTGTCTTACCAGGGGCTGAAGTGTTTTCAGGAGACTCCTTGGGAAGCGGGTGCTCTCTCTGGGTGGCCGTGTGGCCCCCATGACACAGGTGGCAGGGGAGCACTCGCAGGGCCCAGTCTCGGCCTTCAGGGCGGTTGGCGGCATTGCTTGGCCCAGGTCTCCTCTGGCCATGTCTCCAGGAGCACAGCTCCGGCTTCACCTCCCTGTCCAGTCGGAGATGTTTCCACGGCCGCTCACCAGGGCTTCATGGAGTCCCCGCAGTGAAGACATACACAGTGGACCAGGCCTGGAGGAGCTGCAGGGCGGGCCCCACAGCACCAAGTGGGAGAGACTCGCCCCAAACAAGCTCCTGCCTCAGTGTCACCTCCTCAGGTCCCCTGCCAGCTCTGGCCCCTGCCTGTGCACAGCTCCCGTGGCCTGTTCCCTCCATGGAGGGTGGCGGCTCTGCTGGGTTCTCAGGTCCCAGGGCCCAGCACAGGACGTGCTGTACTGAGTGTACCAGGTGAAGTGTCAGAGGGGAAGTCCTGAGGAGCCCACCAGTGCTACCCACGTGCCCGTCCCAACCAGAGGCTTCAGACCACAAACGTCCGCCACCCACAGGGCTCGGAAGGGCCCCCAAGTCCTCGTGTGGCTTGTGCCCATGCAGTGCTGGTGGCCCTGGCACCCGCCCTGCCACAGCGCCTCCTCACCTGGCCTGGCAGAGGGTCTCAGCAGGTACAGGCAGCCTGGGGCTCTGAAGGTGCCCCTGGGATGGCACAGGCCCTCCTGCTGGTGCTTTGCAGGCCTTGCAGCCAGAGGCAAGGGCGGCCTCCCCGGAGAAGCAAGGTTGGGTACATGGGTGGCTTGGTGTGGAGAACCCACCAGGAAGGTGGATTAACTCACTTGACTCATTCAGACACAGCCATTCCCAGACAGATGAGGGGCCCGTGTAGTCTAATGGAGGCTGGCGCACTGGGGCCTGCAGCCAGAGGTCACTACCTGCAGGAGGACAGGAAGGGTGGGATTCCCAGCCTGTGGCAGGAACTGCGCTGGGCCAATGGAACAGCCCGCCAGCCTAGAGACACTGAGTCTCCTGCAGCCCCCAGGCCTCAGGCCCTGGACCTGCCTCGATGAACAGGATGACAGGACGCATTACCGAGGAGATGCACCTCGGCTGGGTGTCAAAGCTGCTGGGAAGTGACTGTCCAACCTGGCAGGTGGGGGCCAGGGAGCGGTGGCCCCAGTGAGGAGTGAGGGGCACACTTGCCTCATGCAGCAGACAGGTCCCTCAGAGTGAGAGGCGCTGTTCTCTGCAGCCTGGCCGCGCCCCACTTCCAGCACCCTCTAGGACAGGCACCCAGTCTAGGACAGACCCTTTCCCTATGCGTGACGCCAGCTGGGAAGGCTTTCCTGGGATGCAGGCCCCTGCCCTCCTGGCCACCCCGGGAACCACAGGAGAGACCTCATCGCTCTTGTCTGAAACCATCTCCTTGCTGGGGTCCAGGCCTTGCGGCTCCAGGGCTTTCCATCCAGAGACCCTTCAAAAATGCAAGCTGGCCCTCGTCAGAGACCCCTCCTGCCCGTGCCCTCCCCAGGGCAAGGCACGTGGGTGGGCTGCAGCTGCTGCTGGGAGACGTGACCCCACCCCCGGGCCACCCTGCTCTCTCCGCAGCTCACTCCTCCCAACCCTCGGCCCTCGGGAGCAGCCCCACCCTCCCTGTCACTCTGTCGCGCAGAACCCTCAGGAGCAGCACGTGGGTGTGAGTGATTCTACGTATGTGGTGTCAGACTATTACTTTGGGTACTGTCCATCTCCCGCCACAAGGAAGCACCATGCAAGGCCCACTCCCGCCTTCTGTCCATTCCACAAAGACCTGGGATAAACGGACAGAGAAGCGATGAGCCGAGGGTGCAGAACACACATGCGGGCAGGCACTGACGGCTGCTGGGGCCCAGGGCTGGGCTTTTCTGGAACATGGCCGGGAAGGGGCACCTGAGGACCCGTGGCCACGTCACCAGCTCAACCCCTTACCCACACAGGGGCCCCCACCACCAGGAAGCCCCCACACAGAGTGGCCATGGCCCAGACTGGAGTGGAGCCAAGACCCCCTCCGGAAGCCCCGCCTTGGCCGATGCTGGTCCGATCGCATCATCAGACCACAGCAAAGGTGGGCGGAGCAGGAGCCGTGACACGAATCTTTTACCCAGCACGGCACTCAATTAGCAGGTGTGGCACGTGGTCAGACACCCGGGAGAGGCCCCGGGAGAGAGCTCATTACACACGATTGCACATCTGTGCCCGAGAGGCCCTGGGGAATTAGCTCTGAGGGTGATTTACAGCCACAGCTCTTTGTCCTTTCCTGAAGGAGACAAGATTGTTGGGACCCCAGAGAAGAGCACTTTTAAGGTGATGTGTGACTATCCCCCTACAAGGTCTCAGGCCCTCCCCGCTTCCTGGCCTCTGCAGACATGATGGCAGTCCACCTGCTCCTGGGGAGTTCCCTCCGGGTGACTTAGGTCGCTTTGCCGCTGCCCCCACCTCTCCTGGCTCCCATTTTCACAGGGCACATGGGTGGCAGGATGACTCCCAGTGTGGGTTCAGGATGTTCTCAGGAGGTGGTATGTCCCAGCCTGTCCCTCCTCAGTGGAGGGAACAGTGTCCCTACTTGCTGGGCATGGCAGAGGGTGCCAGAGCTCTTGCCTGGCCCGGCTTGCTTGGGTATGGCTAGGGGGTGGGGCCAGGTGGCCACAGGTCTCCAAATGAGAGCCAGGTGCCTCTCAGAAGCAGGAAAGCTAAACCACACTGCAACCTTGGCGACGGCTCCCTGAAGCTGGGGACGGCGGCCCGGCTGGGGATGGGGTGGGAGCTCAGGTGTATGGCAGCCTTTGGTCTGGAGCTAACCCAACCACATGTAGCATGCTCCATCCTTGAGCGTCAAACTTTGTCCTTTGGAAAGCGCATTCATTCAGCCATCAATTCCTCCAAGCTTGGCCACCTCGTGGGGTTGGTGCCTGTCCTGGACCAGGAACCATGCAGGACAGGCAGCAGCAGCCCACCCAAGCGCCTTACCCTGTGGGACGTTCACATGGAGAGCGAGAACTCAGGGCAGTGGGCTCAGGGCTATGGCGCAGGTGTGGAGGGAGGGCTGGGGAAGCGTTTGTCAGCGGGAAGGGAAGACCCCTAGGGCGGGTCCTGAGGAAGGGGCCCTGGGAGGGGAGGAAGACGAGCAGCTGGCTGGACCAGATGCACCTGTGTCCGGCGACCAGAGCTTGTCAGGGGGCAGCAACAGCTGTGGGGCAGGCAGCCAAACCTGCGGCACGCCCGACAGATGCAGCAGCCCAGGTGAGCCCTGAGCCCTGGAGACCCAAGCCCAGGTGTGGTGCGCTGTGGAGGGCAGGGGAGAGTGTCAGCCCTTTGAAGAACCTTACCCGAGAAGTGCATGGAAATAACGGGTCGTCCACCAGCAGAGGGATGGGGACATTCGTACTCAGGCACCTCGTGGCAGCCACGGGAGGCCTGTGGACATGGGTCCCCAAAGCCGTGACAATCAGGGTCGAAAGACGCAGCCCACAGAGTGTGGACATTGCACACTCACATTGTTCTTGGAAAACAGTGTGTGCACGAAAACGTCCCACAGCAGAGCTGAGTCTGAGCACGAAGCGTCCCCTTACATACTTTTGTGTCAGACCTCGAACACCCTGCGAGGCCGTCTGCGTCCTCCAAGGCCACCGTGGCTGCTTCAGCAGAAAGGCCCTGAGCCAAGGTCTTTTGGCCTCTTCTGGTACGAAGCGTCTTTCTCCACACGCGAGGCCCCCGCTGGGAGTGAGCAGATCCACTGGGCTGTCTGCTGAGTGGGGGAGCCCTCCCGCTGTCCTCTGCAACCTCCAGACCAGCTGCCTCTCGTCCCACCAGCTCTGCGGGTATCCCACTGCTCTGACACTGGCCTCAGCCCCTGGATGGATCCTGGCCTGTCCCGGACCCAGCACCTTGGTGCCCTCCTGGGAGGGCTGGACCGTGTCTCTTGTCAGCACTGTGGATGCCCCCAGGGCCACTGTCGCCCTCCATCGGACTCCTGGCAGGGCAGGGCCACCTCCCCAGCCACTTCACTGGCCTCTGTGGTCACCCCAACCGTGGGCAGGCAGGGACCTCTGAATGCTCCTCGCCTGGGGAGCAGGGAAGCCACAGTGTGCCACCTGCCCCATCACAGGGCGTGAGAGCTGTTTCTACCAGGCCCACCAAGGCCCAAGGTTGAATCTGACAGGGAGAGCTGAGGTCCTGCTGTCCAGCCCCGTCCCCCCTCCTGCTGCTGGGGGGCTGCTCCTCACCCCCCACCGGCCTGCTTGACGCTGAGGATGAGACACACCGTGCCATGGGGACCGGCACCCCTCACAGTCAGACGGGCTGCAGGTCTCAGGTGTCTGTCCGCAGGTGAACCGGCCGGCAGGTAGCAAGGGGCTCCGACCCGGCTGGGATCCATGGCAGAGTTCCTGGGGGAGCTCTGTGCTGCCCTGACGCCCTGCGCACCCCGAGCCCCAAGCCCTGAGGTCCCCTCCCCAGAGCCGTGCCTGCCTTCCCAGGGAGAGCGTGGGGTGCCCACCCCTTCTGCCCCGCGGCGAGCTTCCTGTCCAGGTGCACCTGCCCCGCGGCCGGGGAGGAGCCGGGCCCTTCCGCGCGTCCCGCCTCAGTTTCATGGACCCGTCGCTGGAGAGCGGAAAAGAGGCCGCACGTGAGGGCCCCTCCACGCCCCGGGCTGGGCACTGCGACTCCTCTCCCAGAGCCGGGACCCCGAAGCCGCCCGGGCTTTGACACCCGCCCCCTCCCAGCTCGGGCGTGACTGTCACTTACGCACCAGCGGGCCGGGGCTTCCTCGGCGACCAGCCCGGCCTCGGCTCGGAAATGCCCCGCCTGGCCCCGCAGGCCACCAGCCCAGAGGCCCCGCAGCGGCGCCTGCCTCTGGGGGGAACTCAGGTGCACGGCGCCCGTCCCCGTCCGTCCCCGTCCCTCCGAAGCCGCGGCCGTCGCGCGTTTTCACTCGTGCATCCGGCAGCATCGACTCCGTTTCGGAGGCGCCGGGAGCACGGGATCCGCGTCCGGACTCTGACGCGCTGGGGGTGGCAACGCCCGCGACGACCCGGGCGGGAGGGGGACCAGGGGGCAGCGAGGGGACCTGTGCAGGCGGCGGCCGGTGTGGCCCGCGCTGGTCGTGACGTGGGAGCTGGGCTGAGCCCCGGA
>NW_007728950.1:120129-144654 GCF_000696425.1 Galeopterus variegatus
CCTGCCGCGGCGCTGGCACGAGTCGTCCCCCCGAGGAGGTCTCTGCGAACGCCCGTGGCTTCCCGTGCCCTGCGCGGTCCCCGTGCCCCACCTGCCCCCGGGCCTGGACACAGCCGAACCAGGCCGGCCCTCACCAGGGTCCACCTTCCGAGACGCCCGCCCCGCCCGTCCCCTGTCCCTTTCCCGCAGGCGAGCCGGGCTGGGGCCCACGGAGGCCGGAGCTCGCTGCGTTCATGGTGCTCACCGGGGAAGCGAGTAAATGGGACAAAAGTGGTGAACGGTCCGTGCCAAACAGCGCACCCTCCGTCCTCCAACGACCAGCAGGCACGCGCTGCACGTGCCCTCGGGCTCCTCTGCGGGACGTTCTCTTGGACACCGGGAGGCGGCGCTCGCGAGCCTCGCCACGCGGCGCAGTCGGCGCAGCCACTGTCCCCTCGCCCGGAGGAGGGGCGTTTGCTCCGATCCTACGGGGAGGGCGGCGCCTGGGGCCTGGGGCAGGGACCGGAGGGGACGCCTGGCCCGGGAGTGTCCAGAGTTGGAGCGCAGGGAGGAGGACCAGGCGGGACAGGGGGCCCGGGGGCGCACCGAGTCGCCTACGGCAGGACGCGGAGAAGGGGCCGCCGTCGCCCTGCACGTGTGGCGCGCCCCCCTTGCGGCAGCGTCCCCAGCCCGCGCCCCAGGCCCCCTGGAGAGCTGTGCGCTCTGCAGCCGGCGACAGGGCAGCCCCACTCGCGACCCCACGCGTTCCGGCCGCAGTCCAGGGATGACCCGGCGGCGCAGACAGAACCGGGTCGCTGGGGCGCAGGGCAGCGACTCGAGGTCCGTTTCCAAAGCCCCGAAACAGTGCTGACAACCGGCGACTGTGGTCGGAAGGCTTCTATTTTATTTGTCCAACGAGGGGTCTTTAATAATCCGAAATCAAACGTCTTAGGTAGTCCTGACCATTACAGAGCGACCTTTCCCGGCCGCCTACGTTTACTCGAAACAAAACACAACGTGGCGGATGAGGACCCCGCCGGGGACAGAAGCCAAAGCGCGCAGCGCGGAGCCGCCTGTCCCTCCCGCCTCCGAGCCCGGGTCGCGGGGGCCCTGCGGGGAGACCGCGCACTCCTGCGCCTCCCGGCCCCTACTCAGGCGACCAGCCCCGGAGGACAGACGGCCGCCGCCGGCGTCTGCGGAGGGGAACCGGCCCCCCGCCCCCAACCGCTGGCTCCCAGGGTCGCCCTGCCCAGCCTCGGCCTCGGGCGCGGTCGCCTCTGGGGAGCCCAGAAGGGCCCGAACCCTACCAGGGAGGGTCGTCCCTGTCGCGGGGCCCTACGAGCGCAGACGCTCCTTTTTCTCCGAGGAAGCGGGGCACGAACGAGGCCGACGGCAGGTGCCACGGAGGGGCGGAGACCCCCAGGCCGGCTCGCTCGGGCCCTGGGCCTGGCTTCCCTCGGGCCGGCCGCCTGCGGGGCAGCCGCGCGAAATCGGATCCCGCGAGTGCGGACCCGGGCAGGGAAGGGGGGACAGAGAAAGCCCCAAGCGCGCCGCCGGAGCAGCCCAGCCCCGTCCGCGGCAAGGGCGACCGCAGAGCTCCCGCCCAGCCCGGGACGCAGGGGGCTCTCCAAGCCGCGACCTGCCGCAGGGACCTGCGGCGCCAGCCCCCAGCCGCCAACTGCACAAAACGAAAACGGGCCCTGGGGAAGCGCGGCGGGAGCGGACGCCAGGCCCCCGCACAGAGCCGCAAGGGTCGCCTTCTTCCGCGGCACCAAAGGGCTGGCGGCCGGAGCGGAACGGGACCGTCGTTGCTAACGAGCTGCGCCAGGCCCGGACAGGCCAGCCCTGTGCGCACAGCCCCGCAGCCAGAAACGGCCGCCCACGTGCTCACACTCGGGCACGCGAGCAGCGGACGGCGGATAACAGCGGTGGCCGTCACTTGCTAATCGGTATGGGACACCACCCAAGAGCACCAAGGCGACAAAGCCCACCACTGCACCTGACCCGCGCCGGTGCTCGGAGTCGACTGCGCTCTCGTGAACGCCCACAGCTGTTCTAAGGGGTGAGGGGCGCTCTGTATCCGGAGAAAGACGTTAGGTCCCCACGGGCTCCACATCTGCCCGCTGCCCGTGTCATGGCCCTGAACCCATTGGGGCCCTGAGACCGGGAGGTCCCTATTCTCCCGGCCCGGTTTCGGGTTCGCGGGAGCACGGCCTGTGTGCGAGGTCGTGGGCCCGAGGAGCTGCGCCGAGCTCGGGTCACCTCCCGCGGCGGAGATGGCGTCGGCCAAGAAGAAGCAGGACTCGGACGCCGAGAAACTGAAGGTGGGCGGCTCGGACGCAGACGACGACGAGTACAACCGGCCCCTGGACCCCAACTCGGACGACGAGAAGATCTCGCGGCTGCTCAAGAGGCACCGGCCGTCGAACCTGGCGCTGGTCAGCCCGTGCGGCGGCGGTGGCGCGGGGGACGCCTCGTGAGGACGCGGCGGCGCGGGGTGTGTGTGTCGCACAGTAAGTCACCGGGCGGAACCGCTGTGTGTAACCAATAAATTATTTGACACGTCCCCGGCGGAGCCGAGGCTCCCGAGGCTGCAGCGCGTTTCTTCCGCATCGAACCCGGGGCGAGGCCCCTGCGGGCGGGCGGCAGGGCGGTCCCTCGCGGTCCCTGTCCCCGTCCAGCCTTCGCCTCGTGCGGGTCGGGCACGGCGGCGGCGGAGCGCGATGGATTCCGGTTCCCGTTGTCGCTCGCCCCAGTGCGGGGCTGCGGCAGCGGCAGCTCCCGGAGCGAGGAGACAGCGAGCCCGGCGCGCACGGGACGGAGCCGCCGCGAGCGCCGCGGGAGCAGGAGCGCGAGGCGGAGCCCACGGGGCCCGGCGGCGCAGCAGGTAGGGCGCGAGCGGGGCGGACTCGGACGCACGCGGGGCCCGGGGGCCGAGCATGTCCAGTGCGGTTCGGCCTGACAGCCGCGTGCACCGTGGCCCTGCCGCCACCACTGAAATGTCCCAGGGTCAGAGGGTACTGTTTTACGCACCCAAGGGTGCCCGCCCAGGGACAGCGCGCACGTGTGCACGGACGGCGACCGTGCGCTTCCCGAGGGCTCTTCCTCGGCCGCGCTGGTTTCTTGGGAGTGCGGGGCGCGCCGTGCGCTGGGGGCAGGGCCGTCACTGGGGGTCACTCCAGGCCCAGCTCGCTCGACGTCAGAGCAGAGCTCCTCGCCTGAGCCGGGGACGGCCAAAGCGGCAAGGACCGTCCCCAGCGGCCCCTCTCACCACGATCCCGCGAACAGAAACCCACCCGCTCCGCTCGCAGACTTCCTGGGTCCGCGCTCCTGAGTTACAGCTCAGTTTCAAAAATTAAAAGCAAACGATTATATGACCAATGTTAGATTTCTTTTGGAGTCATTTTTGAAAATGTTAAAGAATAATGAAAAAGGCTCAAGATTTGTTTGGGTTTTTTTGTTTGTTTGTTTTTTGCCATGTGACTGCACCACTGATTTGAAAACTGTCTCTAAAGGGGAGCAGTGCTGTTTCTGTGAGGAACCATTCTCAAGGAAGAGGACTTTCCAGCTTTAAAGCTTAAAGTTAAATTTCCAGTTTTAAAGCTAAGGAATTTCCAGTTTCAAACTTTGGAAGAAAGAAAGCAAATCGTTTATATAATCCCATTAAAAACGTTGAGGGATAAATCTTTTTTTACTGCAGTAAAAAGTACAAAAGATTATTTTTCTGCACCAAGCTAGCGGCTTGGTGTTTTGTAACAATATGGGATACGGTGAAATCCCAGGATTTCGAATGAGCTTGATCTCAAGTAACAGGGTACAAAGGAAGACATTCCCACTGCTTAGCATGTCAAAGGTGACAGGAAAATGGAAAGGAGGGAAAACAAAGCGGACTCCAAACTGTTTTCACCAGGATCGATTTTATTGCTTAGGAACCAGAGCAGTCACTTCTAAAGGCCTTCGGGACGACCCACAGCTGAAACCCGCTCAGCAAACTCGCCCTGGGGACTGCGATGTGGCGCGCTGACAGCAGAGACCACAGCGTCTACACAGACCCGACCATGCCGTCAGAACACAGATTCGGCAAGTGGACACCAAATCACTTGCAATGGTAGTGATTTATACAAAAAAGAAAGATCGATCTGATGCCTTTCCCCAGTCCAGGAACTCTGTAGTGTTCTAAAGTAAATCAATAAAACATACATTTGTGTTTCATCAACAGACTCTCTAATCACCTTTTAATGCTGTACTTAGTGCTAGGAGAAAAATATTTGCAGCAAGGTTATTATGTAGGTTGTAGCAGAGCAACCAGGAAATGTACAGTTTTGCTTCTCTTTAATGTTTTTTATATACAGCCCGTGTTAAAAGCAATTTCTACTGGAAGAAGACTAGGCTATTTCTATTTCTCCCATGATACTATTGTTTTAATGTAGAATACTTGGCACCATAAAACGGTAACAAAAGACAGACAAAACGGTTTACAAAATTCTTAAAAAGTACACCCAGACTAGCTATAAACTTCACATTCAATTCTTAATATCACACAGAGAAAAGGCACAGGAGTCGCCAACCGCTAGTACTGACGTGCTGCAGGCCGGTCTTCACCCGTGATGGCACTGCTGGGTCATACTAGTTTTATGAATTTGTGTGCTGACTTACACATAACTAAACCCTCAGACTCCAATTCTATCTGCTATGACACTCCCGTGCATTCATACTGGAAAGTATATTTAGCATAAGTTTTGGTAAGATTTATAAATTATTTTTTTAAGTATATATTTATATATATTTATATATATAAAAATGGAAAGCAGCTGCGTGTGATTCAAAAACCATGTAACATGGCAGTAGAGTAAATGGGGGGGTGGGGAGCATCAGGGTGAACGGCGTCCTCGCCATGCTGGGGTGGCCATGCTGCCTGTTGGCACGGCCAAGGGAGCCCCCGCCTTGGCCCCCAGCCCCTTCTGCCTGGCAGGAGAACGGTGAAGGACCGTCCCCAGCGGCCCCTCTCACCACGATCCCGCGAACAGAAACCCACCCGCTCCGCTCGCAGACTTCCTGGGTCCGCGCTCCTGAGTTACAGCTCAGTTTCAAAAATTAAAAGCAAACGATTATATGACCAATGTTAGATTTCTTTTGGAGTCATTTTTGAAAATGTTAAAGAATAATGAAAAAGGCTCAAGATTTGTTTGGGTTTTTTTGTTTGTTTGTTTTTTGCCATGTGACTGCACCACTGATTTGAAAACTGTCTCTAAAGGGGAGCAGTGCTGTTTCTGTGAGGAACCATTCTCAAGGAAGAGGACTTTCCAGCTTTAAAGCTTAAAGTTAAATTTCCAGTTTTAAAGCTAAGGAATTTCCAGTTTCAAACTTTGGAAGAAAGAAAGCAAATCGTTTATATAATCCCATTAAAAACGTTGAGGGATAAATCTTTTTTTACTGCAGTAAAAAGTACAAAAGATTATTTTTCTGCACCAAGCTAGCGGCTTGGTGTTTTGTAACAATATGGGATACGGTGAAATCCCAGGATTTCGAATGAGCTTGATCTCAAGTAACAGGGTACAAAGGAAGACATTCCCACTGCTTAGCATGTCAAAGGTGACAGGAAAATGGAAAGGAGGGAAAACAAAGCGGACTCCAAACTGTTTTCACCAGGATCGATTTTATTGCTTAGGAACCAGAGCAGTCACTTCTAAAGGCCTTCGGGACGACCCACAGCTGAAACCCGCTCAGCAAACTCGCCCTGGGGACTGCGATGTGGCGCGCTGACAGCAGAGACCACAGCGTCTACACAGACCCGACCATGCCGTCAGAACACAGATTCGGCAAGTGGACACCAAATCACTTGCAATGGTAGTGATTTATACAAAAAAGAAAGATCGATCTGATGCCTTTCCCCAGTCCAGGAACTCTGTAGTGTTCTAAAGTAAATCAATAAAACATACATTTGTGTTTCATCAACAGACTCTCTAATCACCTTTTAATGCTGTACTTAGTGCTAGGAGAAAAATATTTGCAGCAAGGTTATTATGTAGGTTGTAGCAGAGCAACCAGGAAATGTACAGTTTTGCTTCTCTTTAATGTTTTTTATATACAGCCCGTGTTAAAAGCAATTTCTACTGGAAGAAGACTAGGCTATTTCTATTTCTCCCATGATACTATTGTTTTAATGTAGAATACTTGGCACCATAAAACGGTAACAAAAGACAGACAAAACGGTTTACAAAATTCTTAAAAAGTACACCCAGACTAGCTATAAACTTCACATTCAATTCTTAATATCACACAGAGAAAAGGCACAGGAGTCGCCAACCGCTAGTACTGACGTGCTGCAGGCCGGTCTTCACCCGTGATGGCACCGCTGGGTCATACTAGTTTTATGAATTTGTGTGCTGACTTACACATAACTAAACCCTCAGACTCCAATTCTATCTGCTATGACACTCCCGTGCATTCATACTGGAAAGTATATTTAGCATAAGTTTTGGTAAGATTTATAAATTATTTTTTTAAGTATATATTTATATATATTTATATATATAAAAATGGAAAGCAGCTGCGTGTGATTCAAAAACCATGTAACATGGCAGTAGAGTAAATGGGGGGGTGGGGAGCATCAGGGTGAACGGCGTCCTCGCCATGCTGGGGTGGCCATGCTGCCTGTTGGCACGGCCAAGGGAGCCCCCGCCTTGGCCCCCAGCCCCTTCTGCCTGGCAGGAGAACGGTGGCCACCTGTGGGGTTTCTATGCTGGAGAAGCTCCTGCACTGACAATCATCAAAAACCAAAAACCGTGGAATCTAAAATACAGAATCTCTTTGCTGTCTATTAGAGTTTTGGCAACAGGACTGTGACTTATTCGAAAAAACCCAATAGTTCTACTTAATGTCACATGAACAGACAAGACAGTGAGGTATGTGAGGCTTTTCCGGAGTGGTCCGGAGGCTGAAGCGAAGTGTGGGGCCGGCCGTCTAGCGGGTGGGTTTCCGACGTAGCTGTCAAGGGTACGTGTTTCAATAACTGCTACAGGGCGGTCTGGCGAAGGATCCTCTCGCTTCGCTGGCACCGCTTCCCTGCCATGGAATTAGCAATTTGTTAAAGGAACAAACACACCAGGAAAAGCTGCAGAAAAGGTGAGCTGAAGGGAAGGAGTCATATTTACCACCACGTCACTGCACGACACAACACTTGTGCACATGTGCATGAGGTTTACCTGCCCCAGGCGCGATTCGGAAGGCCAGGAACACGGGCTGCAGCGGGAGAAGAGGAGGGGTCAGCCCCACGCATGCAGGGGGCACAGCCCTGCGCCCGCCGCCTCCGCTGGGACCCCCAGACCCCCACATGTCACAAGGGCAGCCTCGAGCCTGGTCCAGGGAGTCGGTGGCCAACGCAGGCAATGCTTGCACGGTCCCATGCGCGCTCGCTAGCGCGGCTGGGACGGGCAGCCGTGGAGGCTCGGGACTGCGCCCTCCTGCTCGGTGAGGAAGGCGCTGTTTCCAGATACATCTGATGCAAAAACTGATGTGAAGAACGGCTAAACAAGCCCCAAGTAAAGTGGGAAGGGAGGGGGACCTGCCCTCAGGCCCACCCCCCGCATCGCGGCAGTGGTCACGGTCAGAGGCCTCGAATGTGAGGAACTGAATTCACTTAATTTGGCTGAAAATGAGACGTGATCTGTCAGCTGGCCTAACCCTTCCCTGAGGACACCTGGCTGCCGCACTTGAGATGCAGTCAGTGTAAGTCACCGTGCCTTCCCCTGACACGCGGAGTCCGTAGTGTTCACCTTCCACAAGCCTGCACAAGCCTGGCAGGAGAAGGCCACTAAAATACTTCAAATGCATACTCAGAAACGGCCTCCAGAAAAAATCAGGTACAGAGGAACCATTTTTTTTTTTTACAAACAGTAAAATTATGTATCTTATTCTATTGTGACTGGTCATTTCTGCCTTCTTCCTGCCTAGCTTTCTTTTGGTATTTTACTAAAATTAAATAAAAACAGACCAACTTGGCTTAACTCTGTGAAGCTGGACTAGGGAGACAGGGCTGAGGATGCAGAAAGGGCCACTCACTGCCCACCCAATGGCCGTCCAGCACTGGCCTGGCCCTGCACACGACGCAGAGTACGTCACCTTGTGGTCTCCCATGCAGACGTTGGGCCCGATGTGGTCGTAGGTGACAACCTTCTCCTCGCTCTCCGACTGGAAAAAGCAAACACAGGGGCTGGTGTAGAGAGGCTGGGGACACCCCAGGGTCCCGCTTGGGAGGTGACAGGCAGGACTTGGGGGTTTCCTGGGGAGCAGAGAGGTGGGTGGGGACATCCCTGTGAATGAACCACCGTTGCCCGCCCCACCCACTCCCCGCGGGGCTCTGGCTGGTGCAGAGCTGTCCATGCACTGCCACCCCTCAGAGAGTGTGGCCAGCCCATGGGGAAGGTTCTGTGGTTCTGGCAGCAGCTCAGCACCTTGGCCGGATCTTCTGGCTGAGAGGGATCGTACTTCTAGAAAGACCAAGGCTCCCCGGGGGCTGGGGTGACAGGTCCCTGACTGCACGTGCTCTGGACCTGGGAGGGGAGGGCATAGGGGCCTCCCTCGTCACCGCAGTTAGTACAACTTAGAAGTTTTTCTTCAAGTGTGCCCCCGATCGAAGTAGCTCATCTATTTCCCTTCTTCCCTGTGTACATGTGTTTCTGACAGCTTGTTCTTGTAACCCAGAACTCTCTGTTCAAAGGAGAACAGAGGACACTGAATTCCACGCCACTACACAAAGCAATCTGCGCATATTAATGAGCCCCGCGTGCACACACTTCCTCACTGCCCGCAGCCGCGCGGGCTCCGGAGATGCCTTTATTTTGGGTGCAACCACAAAGGGTTTGTTGCTGGTCATCAGTCAGCCCTGACTGGGCTGGAATTTTACATCTGCAGCTGAGGTATCCGAGACTATAAAGTTACAACTGAATTATCTTTAATGCAGTAGGAAGCTTAAGGTCAGATTTACTTTCCAGCATGTTCGCCTGCCAGAAAGTATAAAAACACAACCCTCGGCACTGTACGCGTGAGCACTTTCCAATCTTCCACAAGCATGTCGCTGCCTCCGCAAAGTGGTGAAACATTCATCAAATGCAGCGTGGCAATTTACAAAGGCAGCATAAAATTGTGGATTTCCAACTGCATAATCTTTGGACAGATAAACAGATGACAGCGGGCGCAGCAGGACGCAGGCACGGCTCGCTGAGCATTCGTCACCAAGGCTCCGAGCAGTGCTCCGCTGCGCCCCAGCCACCTCTCATGTTTTAGGGCTGGGGAAGCAGAACGGAGCGTGATGGCGAGGTGGCGGTGTGTGGCGTGATGGATGAGGCTGCGGAAGCTGCTCAGGGCCCGTCTGCTGGGCCCATGGTGCCCACCCTGCTGGGCAGCCCGGGGGGGAGGCCTGTCCAGACTCCAGCCCCCATTCAGTGGCCGGCACCAGGTGTGCTTGGTCGTCAGCCTCACTGAAAGCAGAGCTGTCTCCCACTGTGGATGCAAAGTAGCCGAGTAGACACGAGCGAGCACAGAGCAGGTGAAAATGCCGCCGTCCCTGCTAATGCCCCCCCCACGGCAGCGCGGTGCAGGGGGGAGCTTGGATCCTGCCAGCTTCTACCGGCCATTCTAAGCCGTATGCTGTCTCCAGGAGTTCACTGCAAAATGCAGTTTTTGTGACGAGACATATCCCAGTAGCTGCTGTCTGTCTCTTCTCTATCCCTGGAAGCTCCTGCTCTGGCCAGCAGCCCTACTCCATGTCCCCCTGCATGCCCTGTGCTCAGAGCCAGCAGCTATGAGCTCTGGTGACTCCACCGCAGGCCTCACGTCTACACTGTTATCTCCTTGGAGCCCATGAGCAAGCCCAGGCCAGACAGGTGCCCAGGGCTGGCTCCGGTTCCAGTGTCCAGACATGGCTCTGTTCAAGGAGGCCTCAGTAAGGAAGTGGCCCCAAGTGGCCTTCCTTAGTGATGGGCCAGGGGTGACAGGGTGTCTGCCAATGAGGCCAGAAGGTAGGGCTGCCAAGACTGCCCCTGCCCCGACAGCGCCAGAGCCAAGCTTGCTGCAGACCCCAGGGGCTTCTGGCCAAGGGGCCCCCTTTTCCAGCCCAGGCCCCCCGCCTGGCAGGTTCCTCCCCCATGGCCAGGCACCAAGCAGCACTGTGCCCAGGGTGCTCAAGGGCATGGGGAAAGGCAGCAAGGAGCCCGGGCCCAGGGAGACAGCCTGCGCTGAAGAGGCGGCAGGGCCACCCACTGAGCAGGGGAGGCACCTCACAGGCCATCAGGGCATGGGGGGTTTGGGGTGGTGTGACACCCGGGGAGCACCTTTGGGGCTCAACCCTTCCTGACTGGGATCCCTCTGACTGTCCCCAGGGATGATGTGGCAGTTCAGGGCTTTCTGAGGGGCCCAGGCACAGGAACACAGATGGGGGCAGCCAGGGTGACCCTAACAGCACCATAGTGAGGTTGGGGGCTGGGTGGAGGGGCTCCAGCCACTGATCTGGGCCTGGGCAGTGGGTGAGGGGCCCAGGCACAGGAACACAGATGGGGGCAGCCAGGGTGACCCTAACAGCAACATAGTGAGGTTGGGGGCTGGGTGGAGGGGCTCCAGCCACTGATCTGGGCCTGGGCAGTGGGGACTCGGGGCACAGCCCACAAGGCCCCAGGCCCACTGTGCGCTGCCAGGGTCTACTCCCTCCTCAGCCACCAACCCACAGCAAGGTCAGAGACCCGTGGCTGTGACACAGCATCGGCATAAACTCACGTTCCATTATTATATTTTTTCACTGACGGTTGACAAAAATCAATTTAGATACTGATTCTTTTGAAAACACTTTTATATTAAAGTGTGAAAAAATGAAAAACCCTGGAAAATCATGCGAAATCTGAACATTTCCTAACACCCAGTGTACCACATTATCTCCTGAAAGTGTTGCCCATTCATTTTTAACTCAACAAGCCCAAGTATGAACCTGGCTCTGGTTTACAACTTAATAAATAACTACAGATATTTCTCCCATGCGTGAGAGCCTACGAGCTCTTTTATGGACAAGAGCACATTTAATTCCCAGGATCCAATAAACTATGATTTTTAAACACTACCTGATGACCAGTGTTTCAAACTCAAAAAGACACTGGGGACTCATGGGAGCCCCTCGGGCCTGAGCACGGCTGGGACGTGACCGAGCATGTAGGTTCAGCTCTCCACAAGTGAGGTCAGGGCTTCACCTGGGAGCACCCCTCAACTGGGCAGCCCGGCCCCCCAGGGACCAGGCTGGATGCTGACCTGGGACCCTGCGTCCCTCCGAGTGGCTGGTCCCAGTGGCTCACACTTACCTTCAGCACCAGCTCCTTGGCAGATGGGGACATGAGGATGCGGTCACACCAGGCGGGGCACCGGGTGTTCATGTACTGCTCACCCTGGCTGGAGTCCTCGCTGTATGGGTAGCTGCAGAGACACAAGGGCAAAGGGTCAGCCAGCACCACGCCCAACCGTCCTCCGCGCTCCCCTGGGAAGGCTGTGTGGACTCTCTCCTGATGCATCTCAGCATGGCCAGTGCTACCCAGGGAAAGAACACTGGCACAGAAGTTTCTAGAGCATAAAACCAAATGCACAATTTAAGTCTTTACATCAAACTTAGTTTTTATGTGAAACTAAGTTTTAGTTTGAGCACAGTATCTTCAGATAAATCATTCCTTTAAAAAAATGCGATCATCTATTAAGCTTTGTTTTCTCAACGTGGTTTAAAGTACAGTGGAAACCTGCATGGGAAGAAGCGGCGTCAGGTGTCCTGGCCCCTGCAATGCTCACGCGCCCAGTTCAGCTGTCCCCTCTGCCCTCCCCACAGCCCCGTGACTCAGACCGTTCATTGCTTGAAATGCCTGTAGATGCAGGTGAATTCAGTGTGCAGCGTGGTCTACAGATAGCTCAGGCTGTGTCTCCCCCTCAACCTGCTCCAAATGCAGTTCCTATTTTGGGAAGTGTGTTCAGGTGCTCAGGCCATGACTGTGGGGTCCTGTGGGTGACTGTCCCTAGCTCACTGCCCTCCAGACCCTGCCCGTTTCCTCTGTGGGTCCATGAAACAGAGCTCTAGCCACCCAGCCTTGACCAGCCAGCGAGACCACATAAGCAGAAACAGGTGGGGATGTGCCAACATCCTGCATCGTCCTGGGGGGCTGTTGTCCCTGCCCTGGGTGACCACACTGCCCTGCACTGGCCTCGTTGCACCTGCAGTGCCATCCCCGGCTCTCCTGACGCACACAGCAGGGCGGGCCACAGTAAGTGGGCCTGATCTGGCTCCTCCTGACCCCTCCAGCCTCCCAGCCGCAGTCACCCACCCCCTCCCGTGTCTGGAGCACACTTCCCCCTGGGCCAACCCTGACCCGCCATCTTGGTTAAGACTGAAGGGCCCACCCCCAGACGGGCCCCTTGACTGGGCGGCGGTCCCAGTGCGGAGTATCTGCTGCTCCACACACTGGCCTTCAGCAGAGTCCAGGAGTTTTCCTTGTAAAAGTCTAACGTGTTTTTAGGTTAACTACAGGATGCCACAAAGCGTGCGTTGAGAACCGCACCTCATTCCCTGCCGGGGATTCCCACGGGCCTAGCGGGAACGGAAGACTGCCGCTGCTTTACCAGGATGATCCCGTCATCAGCACCTGTTGGGTGTGACTCTGGAGGCCTCTGGGAGGGGCCCCTCTCCCTCTGCTCTCAGGCCCAGGGTGAGGCCTAATGTCTAAAAATGGCGGTGACACGCAGCACATGTTTTCTGCCTGACTGGGAGTTCTCAGTCCTCCCTGTCCTCCGGAGGGAGCGACACGCTTTTACCAGAAGCCCTGACTCTGACCCTAGCCTTGCACAGGGTATCACTGCTTCACCCGATTAGAGACTCAAAATCTCTGTAGCTCCCACTTGTAACAACGTTATATTTTTAAAGAGTATGGAAAACTAAATACCCTGCACATTTTTTTCGGGGAAAGTGGTAAGCCAGTGTCCTACCCTATTTCCACACGGCGTGGCTCACCCCATCCCATCAGTGGCTTATGAAGGCAGCGAACGGCCCCAGCTGGGACCAGCCCTGCCGTGGACACGTTCCAGTAAGGACAATCGAGGGATGGGCCCTGCAGTGGGACCCATGCCAGCTGTGGGGTCGGGGCCCACACATGCCCACCCCACGCTTCCAAAGGATGAGACATGCCGAGTCACACTTGGCGGGACTGACAGGGCCAGGGAGCCAGGTGGGCTGGAGGCTGGGGTGGGGGTGGCCGCAGCTGCAGAGCTGTCGCCAGGCGCTGGGCCGGGCGGTTTGCACGGTGTGAATTTCTGTGTTTCTCTGAGCGGCTGTGTTGAAGGACGTTCTTGGCTATGGTCAGGTGCAGGACACATTTACTCAGAGAAACCTGTGACCTCTCGCCAGCTCAGCTCAAGTGCGGCAGGGCATCTCCGTGAAAACCGCTCGCACCCACCGCCTGCTTCTCGCAGCTGCCGAGCAGCAGCTACTTGCTCTACGTTAGAGCGCCCTCCGGCTGGCTTTTCTGTGTCGAATGTGTAAGCCAGGAGGGAGCATCCCACCTGCGGCTGGTGAGGTCGCGTCACCCAAATGACTCTGTCCCTGCCGCTGTGCCCTGGGCCTGGTGCTATATTCAGACGAAGGTTGTGTGCGGCTAACACATGGCCCCATAGGGCTTTACAAGGCCTGGCTTTAAAATCATCACTCGAGATGCCACTTAGGAAGGAAACAGGGTTGAATCTACGTGCCTCTAGAAAACACCATTTCATACCCATGTCAGAATCCTCCCATCCCAAGCACCCGCTGGTCAGGGTCTCCTGAGGCTGCACCATGACTCCACAGACCCCCACGGGATGCACCCAGGACCAGAGTTCACGTGAACCCCGGGTTCTGCTTTGCAACAGCACACTAAGGGCAGCTCTGAGATAAGCCCGTGAACAATGGGCTCTCGCTCTGCACGCAACCTCACAGTGTGAGGGCCTGCACCGCCCGATGCCCTCGCGGCACCCAGAGAGGCCGGCAGCACGGTGGGCCAAGAGCACCGCCCTCTGCCCACGGGGACAGGATCTGTCGCTGCGCAGACAGACTGGGCTCCAGTGATGAGTAACAGGCAGGAACAGGGACAGCCAGCACGGTTGTGGCTTCCAGAACAGCCCTTTGGCCCCAGTCTGCACTGAGAAGGGAGTCCGGGCCCTGCGTGCCCTTGGTGCCTCCGGGATCAGGACAGATCCTGGCTGTCATGGAGTGTCCACAGGGCGGATGGTGGGGCCTGTCGGGGGCAGTGCCCTCACCTCTGCAGCCTGGGGGCGCTCCCCATGGCCCCTAATGAATGAAGAGAAAGCACATGAGGTTTCAGACGGGTCAGGGTAGACACCCTCAGTCCTGCTCCCTCCTCTGCCCACAGGACGAGGCGGTGCTGTCTGCAATGATTGATGCAGACTGCTGTGCACGCAGACTTATCTGAAAGCAAACCTGGGCAGGGTGGGGTCCCGGACAGGCAGTCCTCTGCCCCACGCAGCCCAGGGAGTGATGGCACAATCGCGGCAGTGGTGATAACAGTAGCAGTTGCCACCTGGGCTCACGCCTCGCAGCCTCCCTCAGGATGTGGGCAGCGGCCCTCTGCCAGTCTCTCTGGCCAACTGTTTGCCCATGGCCTGGCCCAGCCGACTGCCCTGCTGACAAGGCTTAGGATCCAGCGGGCCAGGCCGCACACAGCGCAGCCGATCAGCACAGAGCACAAAGCCGTACTGTGTGTGTCTGCGCAGGGCAGGGCTGGGCAGGTGGGGATCCCACGGGCTCGGGAAAGGCCCAGAGGAAATGGGGTGGGTGGGTCTTTACTGTGTTTCTTGGCCCTTCCTGAACCCCAGGCAAGCACGTTTACATGAGTCCCCCAAGTGCTGTTCTCGGAGGACAGGAGAAACAGCAGAGTGTCTGGCCCACCCCTCCCGTGGCACGAGGGCAGGAAGCCCCTCCGGCACTCTCACCTGGTAAAACACTAGCTGTTCCCAATTACCATGCTGCATTGTGACAGTGACATGGCCACTGCAGACACACCCAGCATGGAGTATGTCACAGAGAATAACGGTCTTGACCGGAGCCCGCCCAAAAGCGTGTCATTGAAAACATTTCTACGCTCATGTGAGGGCTGACGTCACGGCAGACAACAGTGGCTTCAACACCTGGTCTCAAAGACACCGGCTGCTACTGAAATTCCTGAGAAAGGGAAAACTACGATCACAGAAGAAGAGCTGGACCGTGAGAACATGGCAGCGCTGAACTGTGGAGCAGAACTCGGCAGCGGGAACGTCCTCCGAGTGCGTCCCGGGGGGCTGCCGACAGCGCCCCACTTGCCCTGGGGTGACCAGGGCTGGTGGTTCCTGACTGCTCGTCTGTAGCGCCCGCCCTGGGGTGTGCATGGGCTGTGCCCAGTCAGACGACACCCTTGCACCCTGCCTGAGCACCCGGGCTTGGCAAACGGAGATCTCATCCTTCTTGAGCTAATTTTACATATATAATTATTATTACATTTTAGATACAAGTCTACATGCAGGAGAACTTTAAAGTATGGCCCACAAAAAGGTTGAAAAGGCCCTCCTAATCCTTAATTTTAAAACACAGGCATGCGTCGCTTGACACATTCTGAAAAATGTGTCGCTAGGCGACCCATCCTGTGCGAGCATCACGAGCGCACCCGCACAAACCTGGAGGGTGCAGCCGACCACACGCCGAGGCTGCACAGCACACACGGCGTCATCTCAGGGGCCACCATCATACACGTGTCTGCAGTTGACCAACACATCCACCGTGCGGTGCGTGACCATAAACGTGCCCAGTAGAGAGAGACAACCTCTCTGGCTGGACTTGTCCAGGGCAGTTCATCCCAGTGTTATTTGTGCTTCTGTCTTTTTCAAACGCTAAGACTTGATCTCATTCTGTAATTAATTTGCTCAACAGTCACACTCCTTTCCCAAGCTGAGAGCCAACCCGTCTTTGGGAAGGAGCGGTTCTCCCCACTTGACTTCCTCTGAGTAAGTCAGATACTTGGGCAAGTTTTCATGGGTCGATACCGGGCTTCTATGTTTTTCTATTTTATCAGTAAACTTCATAGGTAAGTGCGACACACACAGGCAGAGTGCACACGTGGAAGGGCTGCCTGCCAAGTGATCACGCCCACGTGGCTGACCCCAGCAGGAAGCCACATCTGCGAAGGCTGCGATGGTGGCTCCAACCCCGCGGCTGGCCGGTCTGGCCAGCCAGGACCCGCGCGGAATGGAGCCGCGGGCTGTGCTCTTCTGTGTCTGCGCTGCTCTCGCGCACTGCGACTCCAGATCGACTCAGAGCTGTGTGCTCCGAATGGCGGAACTGGTTGCTGTTCACTGCTGTGCGGCATTCCGTTCCCATGCTGGGGACCCTTTCCACCGCTTGTGGGCATTTTGGTTATTTCCAGTTCAGGGCTAGTTCTTGGAATGTAGTATGTGGACTCCTGGGGGCATCCTGGACATTTTCAGGGGGGGTCTGTAAGGTAAGACTACATTCATAACAACACTAAGATATTATCTGCCATCTTCATGGTGTGGACCCTGTGCTGATGGGTGACAGTCACGGCAGTGAGGCTGCGGCACCTGAGCGGGGCCTGGGCAGTGGCCTGGTGGGGCCGGGCAGCTTCGTGCTCACAGCCAAAGGAAGCCGGATCCACCACAAGTGTCCCCGGTGAGCAGTACAAGTGTTACCTGTATTGAAGCTTGAGCCTGGGAAGTCAGATTTTTAGGATTCGGTGGGATGAGCAGGGGCGTCCAGGAAGCGTCCTGCCCCACCCCGAGGGGTGGCACGGCCTCTGCGTTCCCGCTGGCAGCAACACGGCCGCTCATCTTCACCCACAGCAGTTTTTGGTAGAAAGACTGACAGGCAAAGCCGTGGTTACTCAGACGTGGTAGCTGACCGGCACTTTCTCCTGAGGGGCGGATGGGCCTGCCTCTTCGGGTACACAACTAGCAGTATTTGCTGCTGGCGACAAAATTTAAGCTTTCAAGAAAAAACTACAAGTTTGGAAAATGTATTCGCCCATGAGCCTGACAAGACCCCACCCACAGACTCCTCTGCTGAGATCAGGGTGTCCTGACAAAGGTGCTGTCTGCGCCGGGAGTGGGATGTGCCGACACCAGACCCTGCCTGCACAGTGGCCCAGGATGTCCAAAGCACTGCCACCAGCCCACTCTGGGGGCCGAAACTGTGCTCCCAGTGCCAGGAGCTGATGGTCACGGACACGGTTTCAGAGTCCACGCTGCAAGCCGGTGTGGAGTGGGGCTGCCACGACCTGCAGAGAAGCAGCTACAACGCCCCTTCCCAGCACACATCTGTGCGTGAGGCCAGCGTGGCTCTGCCACTTCAACTAAGCCATGGCGGCAGGGGACCAGACCCCACGTCATCTGTGAAGCTAAACTTGCCACTCTTCTCACAAAGTGTTTTTTGTTTGGAAAATATTTTTTCATAAAAACGTTATTTATGTTAACCTGTAACGGCTTTCTTATTATTTTTAAAAGAATAAATATTTAAAAATTTAAGGTAACTATTGATATGACCCACAAAAATGAAACCTCTTTGGGGCCCTTGATACTTTTAAGAGCATAAAGGGCTGCTGAGCCCAAATAGGCCCAAGCCACAACTCCCATGACTGTCCCCAAGACGTTAAATGTCAGCTGTGTGATGGTTGGACATTAATTACTAAGGTTTTTGTCCTTAAAAAATGGAAAGGTTCAGTCACCTCACGACTTAAAGCTGTTCACAGACACTTTGCTATTATTTAAAGTGAGCCTCGATGAGACAAGGGAAACAGGCATCATTTTCAACCTGTGAAGAGTTCACACGGTGAGATGAGCCACGAGCGGGGCCCAAGGACACCTGGGCAGAGGACACACAGCACGTGCAGATGCAGGAGCCGCTCGGCCTCGGCCACTACAGAAGCCGGTGTATGGCGCAGAGAGGCCGTGTCTCCACGGCCGGCGTGACCTGCTGGGAATGTTGAGTTCTCTGGCTTCGGTCATGTGAGGCTTCAGAGGGGGTCCTGGGGAGACGGTGGGGTTTGGGCGTGAAGGCTCAGGCACCCAGAGGAAACGGTGACATTCTGCAGGGGGCGACAGGCCACGAGGGGCAGGCAACAGGCACGTGGGGACCTGGACGCTGGTTCTGAAACACACCTCCTCGCTGCACCTTTGCTGCCCGGGGGGACGCTGGGAGCAGCTGCTGCCCCACGATGGTGCCAAGGCAGCGCTACAGCCCGATCTGCACTCCACCTCTGCACTGTAACGCTGACGGCAGCTCTCAACATAACAGTCAGAAACTCACTTCTAGCTGGGGGCATAGAAAGACAGAGGCTTCCGTGGTCACCTTCGGGGTGTTCTGAATCGCTCCCCCTTGTGGCTGCTATCCTAGGGGAACAGCCCACATCTGCGTTGACAAGCGGGAGCTGTTGAGGCTGCTGTCGAGGGCTGGTGTACAGGACCATCTGTCCCTGACCCAAGGGCCCTGGGCCTGGGGAGTGGGGCACTAGGACAAGGTGACGGGCTTATGCCCACCTCGTGCACTTCAGAGGCTAGATGCCATGCGCCTGCCTTACCCACAGCTGCTAGTTTCCACAGAGAAGCCACATGGGCAGGGCCCATGCCCCCACCAAGCCCTCTGTCCACCGATGCTGCTGAGCAGCACTTAGAGCTTTAACACACTTACAAGGGTGTGCAAATGCCAGATAGCACCAGTGGCCCCCACTCAGCCTGAGCCCCAGGTGCTGTCCCTGGCCTGGTGGGGTTGGCAGGTGCCCTCTCAGAGTGCAGGGGTGGGGTCTGGAGGGTCTTTGTGGTGGAGGCAGCAGCAGCCAGGGGTCTGTCCAGCCACCCTCCCATCCGCTCCGCTCCCCTCCCAACTGCCCTGGAAACAGGTCACTTTTGTGGCTGTCCCTAGGGAGGACTACAAACAACTGCCTGGAGTTGAGAACAAGAATTGAAGGTTCCGTGAATGTTGGAAATATCAGCATCTTTTCCAGCAAAACGACAAGTGGATGAAGTCACACCCATCAGGAGTGAGGTTCTCTGAGTCCACGGAGAACAGAGACAAAGAGCTGTGCTGAGGAAAACCCCGACCACTCCCATCCCGAGGCCTGTCAGCGAAAGCAGTGTCTCCAGGGGCTGCCACTGCGGAGATGTGGTGGATACGGACCCCCGGGACTCTGCCCTGGAGTGCACACTGCCCACTCGAGCCACTCCATGGGGACGTGCGCTCGCCCCCACCATGGGGCCTGCAGAGGCACAAGCAGCCGCTGCTTGGGCACTTTGCACTTCTCCCTCATGATCAAAAATACAGACAGATTCTGAAAACCAGGAGCAAAAGAAGAGAGGCCCAAGGCGTCCCTGCACCCTGCCTGCCCCGCAAGACCTGCTGGAAGGAGCAAACAGGCTGGCATGGTGCCCTGCCTGTGCCACACTGAGGCACACATGGGCTGCGGGCCCGGCCTTGGACATGTCTTCTGGAAAGCCCCAGAGTGGCCAGAGTGTGAGGGAGGACCACCCCTGAGACAGGGACACTCTGTCCAGACCTCTTGGCTGGGAGGGAAACAGCCCGGGTAGTGGAGGTCCGTTTTCACAGAACGAAAACATGCCTGGTGAGTCCCAGTCTCAGGGCTGAGGAAGCAGCCAGTGTAGAGGGCACTGCCCTGAGGATGCCCTGGCAGCTAGCACCAGATCCCCTCCAGGCACTCACACTGAGCAGTCATCCAGGACAGGGGCACCACTCCAGCAGAGGGACCTCCCCAGCCAGCGCAGGGCTGTGTCCTCCAGACTACACAGAGGCCGGCCCCCAGTGCACGTGGAACATGGAGTCACACTCTGACGTGTGGACAGGTGCCCAGGAAACAGCCTTGTTCTGAGTGGGGGCTGCCAGCTACTCCCTGGCTAGGCCAGGAGGCCTCACACTTGGTTTCTGGGGGCACGTGTAAGAACAAAGCCCAGGCAGAGGCTCTGCCACCTCGACCTCTTCTAAAGGGGACACTGTCTTCTGCAGCAAACTTCAGCCCAGAACCCTTGTGCAAAGCTTATCTTCTGAAAGAGAGCTGTAGGGCACCTGACCACAAGGTGGGGGGCCAGCCCTGGAGATGAAGGCCGCTTGACCACTGGGGCATGATGGTTCTCTGGGGTGCACCAGGGCAGCCCACACATCCAACAGTCAGACCTCAGACCCACGCAGCACAGGCCCTGAGGTTGTCCTGGGGCTTTCTGCACCAGCCCGTGGCGTGCAGCGATGGAGTGCCAGCCAGCCTCCCCACAGGCAGATGGCACACTCTGGGTGAGGGGTCACCGGCAGCAGCACAGGACAGGAAGGAGTTCATAGAGGCCAGAGTGCCTCGAGTCACTGCCGCCTTCCAGGCAGCTCCTCCTGACTCATTTGAAAACCTCCCCTGCACACCAAAGTGCTCTGTCACTTTCTAGTCTCAGCCCATGGTGCCACCTCTCAGCACACAGAGCAGGGCTGCAGGAAAGCCCATGTCACCAAGCTCTCTCAGGCAGCGTCTGCACCCTGCTCAGTGGGAGGGGCAAATTCCGCCTGCAGGTTGAAGTCCCCAACCACTTCCAACAGTGAGAGAGAGCTCTATGCTGGCAGCTGTGTAAAGTGCACAAAAGTGCTCCCCCACGGATGCACGTGCATATGTGTGCACACACCTACTCATGTGTGTGCATACCCTCATATACATACACACATACACCTTGTGCACACATGTACCCACACCTGTGTGATGCCACCTGCATACTCATGCACACATCCATGCAATGCTTACACACCACAGTGCACATACCCATGCACATGTGCACACATGTTTACATGTGTACACATAACCATGCATGTTTGCACCAGTTCTGCATACATAACATGTACACCCACATGACATATGCACACACACAAATGCATATGTGGACACACTGCAAACATGCATGTACACCCATGTACTACATGTGTGTGCACAAGTAGCCCATAATCCACTCACATCCTGCACACACTCAAACCCATTCAATGCACACATGGACACACATGCACACAAGTGAGCACACCCATTCACATGCCCATGCACATGCAGAATGCACACACCCACACAGATGTGCACACATCCTGCATGCACATGTATGCACCAGATCATCTATTTTGGTGCAGTCAGAGCACATATCTGGGCAAATCACACAACCACCATTTCTAGTGCCATTGCTCTTCCCCAGCCTACACTTCTGCCTGTGCCATTTCCGGTTTGGAATGGCTCTCCAAACCCCAAGGGGAGCCCATTGGGAGGCTGGGAGCTCTACTTGATGGCCCCACGAACTCAGTTTTTAAAATACAGTAGAACCAAATGGAGGAGGGGCACTGGGTGTGTCCTGCACAGTGGGAGAGCAATAACCCCGGAAGCCTGGGGTTGAGACTCTCACCACAGGTGGAGAAAAGATGAGGACAGAATTATCATCAACACAGACAACACAGTGCATCCACACATGCACACACGTGCACACAGAAACACACAAGGCGTACATACGCAGACACACAACACACACAGACACAACACACACATCAACACAGACAACACACGTGCATCCACACATGCACACACGTGCACACAGAAACACACAAGGCGTACATGTGCACAAATGCACACACAGACATACGTGTACACAGAGGCACAACAAAGAGGCACATACAGGCACACATGTACACACAGGCACACAGCACACACACAAGTGTACACAGGGGCACAACACACAGAGGCACATACAGGCACACACACAGAGACGTGCCGATGCAATGGAGGTGAGGACATTGGAAACATTACCTGGTTTATCCAGCTAGCAGAGTATTTCTTACCTGGGGGGGAACGAGATGTCCAGTTCACACAGCCTGTCCTTAAAGACAGATAACTCTTTGTCAAATTCCAGGAGCTAAAGAAAGGAAGAAGAAAACACAGTCACTTCATGTTTCCTCACCAGCGCACGGAGATCTGTATGCAGCTGGGCCACTCATAACTTCCTGGAAACATGCACAGCTCAAGCATTCGGTGTGACATCTGCCCTACCCAGACCACCACATCACCAGAAAGACCGGTGGGTGCCCACCAGGCTCCAGTGTCCAGCTGTGGTGCTTCTGGCAGTGGAACCTGCATTGACAAGCTCTGCTCACCTGGAGACACATGCAGGGGGCCCCTTTTCTGGTGATGACCTGATACGCACCCACACCCTCGGGCCGCACTGCTGTGGACACGGCAGACTGTGGACACAGGACACCGTTGCCTCAGCAGTCCTCTCGGAGCCTCTCCTCTCTAGCGAGGGGGCGTGCCTTCTCAGCAGAAGGGACACAGCTCCTGCTGTGCCCACAGCCTAAAGTTACTCACAGAGCAAGTAATGTTGACTTTGCATGAGTAGGTCAAAGAAGTGGCCCAAGTGTGCACACAGGTGAGACTCTGGCAGCAGTGTGGGCAGGAAAGAGGCAGCAACAGCCTCAGCCCTGAGGACTCTCCGGAGACAAGCCCCGAGAGGGCATCGTGCCCCAGCCCACAGGCCGCAACTCTGAGTGGCCACCATGTGCACCCTGCGGGATATGCCTTCGCTAATCATGTTCCATCCCACAGCGGCGCCGGAGCATGGCACTGCACAGGGGCTCCCCTCAAAAGCACACCATGTCCTCACTCTGTCCTGCCAGCTCATCCATCATTCCTGAAACGTGCAATTAGCAGCCTCGTGTACGCAGTAATTACCCATGTATCAGGCTGCTACCTGCACCTCCTGTACCAGGCCCCCTGACTGTTCCTCACCAGGCCAGAACTTGGTGTGATCAGGGCCAGATCGGGGTCAGGTCACAGGGAAACAGCCAAAATCTCCACCAGAAATAGTCATGTTTATGATGTTGGCAAGTGACTGCACAACAGGACGGTAGGGACAAACCAAAGCTACCTTCTGCACACATGGGGCAACTTCAAACCCAGCTGCCTTGCTCCAGTCTGACACCCAGGACGCCCTGGACACTCACACTTGAGTCACAGCAAGCCTCAGACTCTAGCTGGTGAAGCTCAGACACAGAGGGTGGGGCCTGGAGCCCATGGGGGGGAAGACCCCAAAGGCAAACCTCACCCCCCTCCGTGCTGCCCCTCATGGCCACCAGGCTGGGGGGACCCCACAGGGGAGGCACAGGCAGCTCGATTTTCATGACACCCAATGGCCCTGCTGCCTCCACACCAAGATGAGGCTCAAGGTCCACAGCAAGGGAGAGACTCACTCCAGGGCCAGCCTCTTCAGGAACAGGCCCCAAGTCAGCCCCTCAATGTGGCAGGATGGAGCAGAAGCCTCGGAAGAGACATCCCACCTTCAAGGGCAAAGCACGTATGTGGCTCTGGACCAATCCTGCACTTACACGTGTGTCAGCATGTATGAATCTACTTGTGCATGTGCACTATGAGTGTATATGTGTCTGCTGTGCATGAGTGCATGTGTCTGTACGAGTGCACTTGCGTGTATGCACTATGAGCGTACCCGAGTGTCTGCATGTACGAGTGCACTTGCGTGTATGCACTATGAGCGTACCCGAGTGTCTGCATATACGAGTGCACTTTAGCATGCACTATGAGCGTACCCGAGTGTCTGCATGTACGAGTGCACTTTAGCGTGCACTATGAGCGTACCCGTGTGTCTACATGTACGAGTGCACTTTAGCGTGCACTATGAGCGTACCCGAGTGTCTGCATGTACGAGTGCACTTTAGCATGCACTATGAGCGTACCCGAGTGTCTGCATGTACGAGTGCACTTTAGCGTGCACTATGAGCGTACCCGTGTGTCTGTATGTATGCATATACGTATAGATACACTTACATTTACACATGGAGGCCTATTAAACGTGTCACATCTGGATCATCTGGAGCTTGAATTCATGGCCTTCCCACATCAGTGACAGAATAGTCCTGATCCCAGCGTGAGTCCCACTGGTGTCTTGGTGGAGAGATGAGGAAGGGAAGGTCTATGGGGTACCAGGCGGGGGCAGGGCCCTTGTGCTGATGTGGGTGGGCTGTGCACTAGTGGGGTACTTCAGTGGGTACTGACGTGGTTTTGGCCGCTGCGATAGATGAGAGGTGCTCACAGCGTGCTTGGCCTGTAGCTGCTGGCCTGCGTGAGATCGGGAACCAGACTTTACAAGTATCTAAGGGGAACTGCTGAGTCAGAAGGCCACAGCCGATGGGTACATTTGACAAAAAGGACCAACAGCAGCTTCCCTGACTCTCATGACACAAAGTCAAGATGGCCAGAGTGCCAGCCTTCACCATCCCCAGTGCTGTCAAATCTTCTCTTCCTGCCACATCATTCACTGAGACCTTTGAAGAAGGGAAGCCCCGTGGATACAGTGAGTCTGTGCGAGACCTCCCTGCCCCCGTCCCCAGAGGCCCGAGACCTCCCCACCCCCGCCCCCAGAGGACTGAGACCGCCCCACCTCCACCCCCAGAGGCGCAAGACCTCCCCACCCCCG